>NC_069728.1:5382485-5683735 GCF_027358585.1 Pangasianodon hypophthalmus | reverse complement strand
GTAGAAAGTTCAATGACTGGGGAAATAACAATAAGGGTGAGCATGTTTAAAATCTTTTAGAGGCAAAGAATAATGAAGCAAATATTTACTGAGTTACTGGCCAAAAATTTGGTTGCTTCCTTGTTATGGCACAAGATCACTGCCAGTACAACCCGGGAATTTCCTTTTTTTTCTCTACCTCTCTTTCTGCCGGTCTATGATGGAGTTCAAGGTGGACCTGCGCTGTGATTTGTTCCTTAAGAGGTGTTGACGCAAATTCTATTTGTAGCAGTACATAAGAGCAAATGTTTCTTTGACCACTTTTTCATCTTGTAACATACTGGACTCAGAGGCGAGAGTGAAGATCCATGTGTAAAAGGTTTAATACAATTCTCAGCAAATGTAAACTTAACTTAGTCATAAGGCAGGCAATGGTCTAAAACATGATTGATAATAATAATAAACACAAGAAATCTAAAGAGTAATCCAAAAACAAGGAAGTCAGCAATAACAAAGGCTCAGACTTTACTCACGTTAATGGCAATAAACTAACAAACATGAGCTGCTTATATAGTCTAGAACCAGGAACTGACAGTAGAGGTCACGCTAGTGCTCAGGTGACCATGAACTCTGCTGGTGTGGGGAGGGGAAGTGTCCTGAACTCTCACTACACATGTATACTATATGGCCAAATGTATGTGAACACCTGACCATAACACCTGTATGTGGTTCTTCCCAAAACTGTTGCCACAAAGTTGGAAACACGCAATGGTTTAGAATGTCACTGTATGCTGTAGCATTACAATTTCCCTTCACTGGAACTAAGAGGCCCAAACCTGCTCCAGCACAACAAAAGTTGGTGTGGAAGAACTTGAGTGTCCTGCACAGAGCCCTGACCTCAACCCCACTGAACACCTTTGGGGTGAACTGGAACACCGACCGAACCCCAGACATCAGTGTGTCACAACCTCTTGTGCTCTTAAGGTTGAATGGGCAAAAATCCCCACAGCCACAGCCTCAGCCTAAAATCTAGTGGAAAGCCTTGCCAGAGAGAGTGGAGGCAAGGGGGCGATGATGTCCATATTAACTCCTATGGTTTTGGAATGGGCTGTTCAATGGTCAGGTGTCCACATACTTTCTGAGCTCAGGTTACTGTATGTAAGTATGTAGAAAACCTGGTTACTCTCCCACTCCTTCTCTCTGTGTCCACAGTAAATGCTGTTGGGCTGTGAGAAACACAGAGGCAATTCATCAGGTTGATTGAGGTACACTGTGACATGGGATCGTGGCTTGAGGCTAAAAGCAGATAAAAAGCCATTTCATTGTAAAACCGCAGAGGCGACTTGGTGCTCTTTCATCCAACTGGCTACAACAGCATTTAGCTGTAGCATAGCAACCACCTGAGCAAGAGAGACAAACTCAGTGTGTTTTCCACCTCACACTCTCAAGATGAACAATTATTGTCCATCCATGGAGCAAATAATGTGTATATATGTCTATATATATATATATTTCAGATTTTAGATCACAATTTAAAGGAGCTTTCCAGCATACAACTAGAATTTAATATGTTACTTGTCATGGCATGTAGTATTCTGTTGCTCATTACTGTGTCAGTGTTTTAACATAATTCATGATTTTGAAAGAGGAAAGCTCTATACCCAGTCAGCTTGACAGAAAGAGCCAAACTGTTAGGACAACTGGTAGTTAATGTCCACTAGCAAATGCTTGTCCTCACCTAGCTACTTTTGTTGTTGTTTACTTCGATTATTTGGCTCAGCGTAATTTCGAAAAAGCTAGAGTTTCTCTGCTTGCATGTTGCTCTTCTTGCTGGCACAGTTAGCAGTTCTCACATTCTGGCTCAACCATGTATAGTTGGATGTCACTGTGTAACAGTAACTCAAAAAAACATCCTAGCTTTTGCAGCCACCTCCAAGATACCTAATCCGAGGGGTTTTCCCCAGTATTCAGACTGGGAAATCTCACTACACAGCCCATTGCATCATCGCTTAAAACATGAGTTGATTGATCTATGGTTAATTTTTTTTTATTTTGGCCAGAATATCCCTCCATACAGATAGTAACCCAAGCTCAGGATCAAGTAGGGGACCTTGGAGATGTGAGGCAGCAATGCTACCCACTGTCGCACCATGCTACCCGGGAAACAAACTTAATTTGATTCCTTAAAAATCGTATAGTGCAGCAGACCGACATTTACAGTCTCAGTTTGGAAGGTGCCAGAGTAATGCATTTAGAGTTTGTCGCAGTCTAAAAGTTTTAGGTGACTCTTATGTATCCATGGACCCACAGTACCACATTCACACACACAGACACACACACCTAAACAATATCTCATAAAAAAATTTAAAAATTCAAATAACTGAGGGTGTTGGATTATATTTGTTTGCAGAAGACAAAAACTATAACCCTGTCCATAACCTTACTGCTGTAACTTTTTGTGTGAATGGAGTCATGCACTTAGGCTTTGGCACAGTTTGGAAAGCAGAACTCAACTACCTCCTATATTTTCTACGACCTCTTTTGCAATATTGATCTCGTCTCCTGAATTTACTCATTTTAAATCATTCTCATCAGTCATATAACAACTGGTCAATGCCCTTTTCGCTCTCTCGCTTCCTCTCATTGGTGTATTATGGTTTCCTAGGGCTCAAGCTCCCCATGGCACCAGGTGAGAAGGTGAGAGTGTTGGCTTTGATTAAATGGGCTTCTGTAAGCACTGCCACTGGAATGTTGATTAGCCATTGAACTGCAGCTTGATTCCTCCATTGTTTGCTGATAAAGGAGCATTAAGTGCACGTCGTTGCAGACTGGGAACGACAGGCTCTGGCTCTTGGTTATGGAGGCACACTTCTTCTCTCAGATTGCCAATTCTTTTCAAGCAGGCATGGCAGCCCATCAAAGTAGAGGGCCGCTAACATAAATGTTATAACACACCACTCAGCAAGGGCATTTTGTCACTCTAGTTTTCTCATTCGCTGAATGTCTGCTGTAGGAATGAGCACACTCGTTTTCCTCTTCTTTTTAAGCCAAGGCTTTATCAAAACTAATAACTGACAGATCGAAGCCATACTGAATTATTCAAAGAGAAAAAACAAAGACATTTCCAAGAGAAAGTACAAAGGCAGTGTCTGAAGGGAAGTGGATGAAACGTTAAAAGTCATGCTCTGTTGTGTAACTACGTAACAGCTGGTATTATGCTCCCTTCTGAATAGGCTTACAAAAGCTACACTTTAGGGTTCAAGATTGAAGCGGCTTTTCTTAGAGTCAATGATTTTTATTTAAGCCAGTGTTTAATTGTGGTTTTATTATTTGGAAAGTATAATAAATGGCTTGGGATCTTCATTTCATTATTAATTATAATTAACAGAAGACGTGATGGCAAGCATGGATATAGCTTCATAAAGGAAGCTACCTTTTAAATGTAGCTTGTAGTGTACCTGAGCTAAATTTTTTTGTAGCTTCGCTAACTACATTTTTACAGTTGCTGACTGATCACTGTGAAGATGCTGTGATTATATATAATGGAACCAAAAACTGCAATGCCCTCATCATTTTTTTATTTGTCTAAATAAAATGCTTTTACTTGTTCACTACATAACTCCATGTAAATAGCTAAGAACCAACTACTGCTCTACAAAACAGGGAACATTTTGGCTGGTTAGCATTTTTGGCTAAGGATAAACCAGGGTTGGTGACTATGGGTGATAAGTTGTCAGTATTTTGGGGAAAAGAATACACTGAATTTAAGTATTTGAGTATTACTGAATTTAACTTCTGTAAGGTATGTGTGCAATAACAAGAAATTGAATTAAAAATCTTATGAATAGAATAGGTGATCTTTCAGTGCTACCTGAATACTGATATGTCAGGCATGCATCCACAACAACAGCATCTCATGTTTCAGTTTGCATCGTGCAAAAAATGCCCACTTTTCACAATTAAGTCTCATCCAAATGGATAAAACCAAAAACAATGTATATCTTTGGTTTTATCCAAATGGATAGAAACCATAGATATACATTGTTTTTCAAAATCCAACAGTATAAAAGAAAAATGTTTTATGATTTTTGCCTAATGTTGTCTTTAAGGCTGAGAGTGCTAAAATGTACACATACATTGTGGACACTTGACCATCACACCCTTATGTGAGTTTTCCCCAAACTTGCCAAAACATTGGAAGCATACAGTAGTCTAGAATGTCTTTGTGTGCTGTAGCATTACAGTTTCCCTTCACTGGAATTAAGAGGCCCAAACCTGTTCCAGCATGACAATGCCTCTGTGCACAACGAGAGCTCCATGAAGACATGGTTTGTCAAAGTTGGAGTGGAAGAACTCGAGTGTCCTGCACAGAGCCCTGACCTCATCCCCACTGAACACCTTTGGGATGAACTGGATTGCAGACTTCGTCTCACACCTCCTCACTTGACATCAGTGCCTGACCTCACTAACGCTCTTGTGGCTGAATGAGCACAAATCCCCACAGCCACGCTCCAAAATCTAGTGGAAAGCCTTCCTAAAGTGTGGATGTACTTATAACAGCAAAGGTGGACTAAATCTGGGATGTTCAAAAACACATATGGGTGTCCACAAACTTTCGGCCATATAGTGTACAAAGACACACTGATCTGTAGGACAACAAACTGCCGCAGGTAGGAAAAATAACGTCAAGCAGAAGACTAAGTGCTGGGAATATAAATGGAGACAGGAGTAAAGAAGTATTTTTTCTTTCTTGTTGATGATGTCCCACTCTCCCTCCCATCCCGTCTGTCTCCTTTTGCTAAGGAGTGAGGTGGCAGGGGGCAACCCAGAGGAAGTTGTAAGGTTTGTGTGTGTGTTTGATCCAGAGCTGTTGACAGCAGTGAGTGACAGAGACTGCACAGCTATGCCGCACAACTCTCATAACATCAATTATTCAATCAGTGACAACCACACACAAGAGCTTGTTCTGTCTCTCTTGCTATCTTCCTTTATCTCTCTCACTCTGTCTGTCTGTCTCTTTTTATTCCACCCAGCATGCCACTGCCATCTTACTATTCTAGTGGACACACTACATTATTCTGTTCCATTTCAACTCTCAGGCATTTCTAAGTCCTCTAGTATATGCCATTCACATGTACATATGTACACTTTTCATGTATTTAAAACATATGTGCCAAGAAATGGAGAGAAAGCCAGAGAAAGAGAAAGAATCTATGGCAAGTAGCTGCAGGGATTGCTTGGGGCAAGTTCTGTTTTCAATGCAAGAGCTGTTAAACATAGCTGCTTTTGACAGTAACATACACAGGCACCCATAGAAACTCATATGCAGTGCTAAGAAGCCTCACATCATCACTGGAAAGGACCAGACTGAGCCGTCCTAATTACCAAATGCTAGGTCTTAACTTAGATCTCCTGTTATAGCAACCTGTGAGAACTACACACGTGGCCTGAAGACTAAAGGCACACTGCCTGCAGCAAGGCCAATGGGGAAAACCTGCCAAAGAGGGAGTGAATGTGAGAGAGAGAGAGAGAGAGAGAGAGAGAGAGAGAATGGAATATCAATTGAAATCCTGGAACTGTAATGGAGAAATGAACACCATTCTTCCAAAAGATATTCTCTCAAATGATTTGATGATAATGGTGGTAGAGAGCTCAAGTACCTCTAGTTACACTACAAGCTACTAAGAAAAAGGAGCTAACTACACTGAATCTACTTTGTCTGAGAAAAAGCAGCTGTGATATTTTCATTTTATTGTGCAGCTACTTTATTACATTACTGAAATCCCATTTGGGGCTGACCATGTTAGAGATTCAGCAGACATGGGAAAAAAAGCTCTCTGGCCTGAAGAGACCAAAATTAAGCTTTTTCATCTACAAATGCCACACTGCTCATTAGCCTGACAACAGCATCTGCAGAGTGAAGCATGGTGGCGGTAGAATCATAATGTGGGCATGCTTTTCATCAGCGGGGGGTGGGAAACTATTCAGGTTCAAGGGCAAAATGGATGGCGCCAAATACAGGGCAATTCTAACAGAAAACCTAGGTAGAGCTTCACCTGCTAACAACACAATGACCCTAAGAATACGCCAATGCTAGTATTTTTAAAAAAATAAAGCTGGAGTGGTTCAAAACCAAAAATCAAAGTCAAAGATCAGACCTCAGTCTGTGGCAACCATGAAAATTGCTGTCCACTAGCTATCTCCATCCAATTCTTCCCAGAAGAATGAACAAAAGTATTAGGATCTAGATGTACAATGCTGACAGAGACATATCCCAGAAGACTTGCACCTATAATTGACAAAGGTGGCTCTATCAAGTATTTAACCAGAACAAATACTTATGAAACCAACATGTCTGCTTTTTTTTTTTATTATTAAACTTTGTGTCACAAGTAAAAAATATTTTGAACTTTCAAATGTTAGGCATGTTGTGTAAATTAAATGCTAGAAATCTCAATTAAGTCCATACGCTCCTATCCACAGGGCCTTTTTTAAAAATCTTTCTAAGGTAACTTTACTTCAGCTAAGAGTACAATTATATCTGAGTCTATGAATAAAAGCTTATGCAGTTAACTGGTGCGATAAATTTCTAAACAATTTACCACTACTTCATTTTCTATAGTTTTTCCACTGACTATGAGCTGAGGAAAAATGAGTTTGTGCAATTAGGAGGGATGAAACAATAAAAATTTTATTATACCCATGGAAAATATGTGTAGCATTTCATTACTGCACTAAAGGATGCCGCTACTGCTCTTTCCATCTTCATCCTGAAAAGCTACCAGTATCTGAGAGGAATCAGAGCTTGGCAGAGTAATTGCTTACCTACTTAATACACTTACCTGTTGGAAAGGAAAGTTATAATCGTTTTATGGAAGGCTAACATTAAAGTAGCTGACTCCAGCTGTTCTGTGCTATTCATTAGCTTGTTTCATACTTTGCTCCTAATGTATTAGTCTCATGCTAATTGAAGTGTTGGGCATAAGAACTCTGACGTTGCATCCATCATATACTGAAAATATTTGGTAGGTACATTGGACACTACAGTGTGATACTTAAAACCTTCACATTTACTGGATAATGCCCTGCCACACATTGAGGAGTAGGAAGTCAGACTGCAAAAGATCTCATTGTGATCCCCAACCATTCTAAGCAGATTTTGTGTCTGTGGAGTCCATCTGTTGCTCTGAAAAAAAAAAAAAAATCAGCATCCTCTACCCTCTCTATTAATTGAAAAGGATACACTTGTACGTGTGCTTGCAATGACTGTTTAAAAAAGCCACAACTGGAAAACAGTATTCAAGCACGAGAATGCAGAGAGTGACAGACAACAATGAGCACAAAAGACAAATGCAAGATCATGCGTGCTGTGCAAGACGTGACTTATATACAAGTGCTCATTAAACCAAAACGTGAATCAGGTGCAGTCAGTCAGGTGACATGATCATGTGAGGTGCAGTGGCTGATGGGAATCGTAGTGCAGTGCCGATTTCGGCATAACCATGACAACACTCCTGGGCAAAAAAGATGGGCCAAGCCCAAAATAGCAAATATTAAGCTTTTAATGGTCTTAACAACAAATTAATGGTTAGAAAATTAGCAAGAATTAAACAAATGCACTCCTGAGAGCTCCTGTGCCACCATTTGCTCATTTACTTTTGCTGCAGTGAACTGTCTGGGGAAAAGCTAGAAACGGGGAAATTCACTTATATAGTCTACTTGTATGCAAAAGTCTGTGTCTGGGTCTACAAATGTCTGGGTATACAAAGTTTTCAAAAAATATCTTCTGGGAGGTTTCTTTTTCTTAAAGTCATTGTTTGGTTATCTGTCACACCTGATGCAGTCCATCAAGGGCCACAACGCTTAGACAAAGAAATCAAAGGGAAAAGCTATCCCATACTAACTTGCTTTATCTATCTGTTTAATTCTTGCTAATTTCTTGACCAATGATTTGTTGTTAAGGTCATTAATAGCTTAATATTTTGCCATTTTGGGCTTGGCCCATTTTTTTGCCCAGGAGTGTATATATATATATATATATATATATATATATATATATATATATATATATATATATATGTTTATTCAAGTTCTACTTATAAATGCTGCAAACGTGCTTCTGTCATTATAAAAGCCATTGGTTAGGAAGATTTCACGCAACAAGCAGTGATCATGGTGAAAGTGAAGGAGCTTCCTAAAATTCTCAACATGTATAAACAACACTCAAATGGAAAGTTACAGGGCCAGCAAAGACCTTAAACATCCCTGTCACTGTAATTCGTTCAACAATTTGCAGGTAGAAAGTTCATGGAACCACAACCACTTGTCCCCGGACAGTTGTGCCATGCAAGATTTCACAACGCTTTCTCAGACTAATGATAAGGAAGGTAAGAGAGAAGCCAGCAGTCACTTAGAAAAGAGTCGCAGGACGACCTGAAAGCAGCAGGAACAACAGTTACACAGAGAACAATAGGCAATGAACAACAGGCACTGCAGTCATCTCCATTCCTACACCCCATGCAAAACTCCTCTGCTAAAAAAGAAGCACAGGGATATGTGTCTAAAAGCATTTATACACATCAGAACTCATTTGGAGCAATATGTTCTGGTCAGACGAAAAACAACAGAACTCTTTGGCAATAATTCAGCTTGTCATTGTGCATATGATCCCAAGAACACCCACAGTGAAGTACGGAGGTGGAGCATGATGACTTGGGGCTGCTTCTCTGAAAATGGTACTGGGGCATTAGACGTCATTGAAGGAAACATGAATATCAAGACATGTTCAAGGAGAATTTATATCTCATTGGCCAAGAAAAGGAATCTGGGGAGAAGATGGATATTTCAACAAGATGACAATCCCAAACATATAGCCAAAATAAATCAAGAAGTCCTTGCATGGCCTAGACTTGAATCCGAGTGAAAATTTATGGAAGATTTTGAAATTGTGAGTGCATCAGAGTGCCCCTTGTAACCTTGGGGAATTGTAGGTGATTTGCCAAGAGTAATGGGCCAAAATTGAACCACAGTGAAAAAAAGCTAATTACTTCTTACTATAAACATCTTGAAGCTGTAATTGCAGACAACAGCTTTGCAACGATGTACTCATATTGCTCATTTGTGGTGTCCAAACACTTTTTTTCCCTATCAGTTTCAATTTTTTAACATATCTTTGTTTATTCTTATGAATACCTACTTTTTTCTTCGTATTTATAAGTACAAAGTCAAAAGACATTATCTGTAAATCTGAAGTGGATATATGCAGTGGAAAGAACAAAAAATAGAAGTGTCTGAATACTTATTTTCCTCTCACTGTATAAGGTTCTGTCAGTAATATATATATATATATACACATACAAAGTGGCCTGTTTGGTAGGTGGATCTGACAAAACAGCCAGTGACTAAAGTGTGGGGCGATTTCAGTGTCATACGTTCAGGTTTGCATAACGGTGTCACATTGACACAAATGAAATACTTTAACCTTTTTAATTAGAATGTGTTGAATAATAAATATGCAAAAACCCAGCTGTTGTTTCTTATCATTGAACTATTATCAAGGTTGATTTGTATAGCTTTGTAAAATGAACTGTAAGCACTTACTACATATGTATTGATTTGCAAAAATAAACAATAATTACTAATCACATATGGCTGGCTCACACTGATGAGGATGCAGAGAAGAGGAATAAAAAGGCTTTGCATTCCCGCACAATGCCTGATTCTCTGTTTCTTTCTTTTTTCTTGATTCACTGAAGGTTCCAGCAAGTACAAAGCACCTGTGGACCGGCTAAAAAGATCCCAAATCTGCCTCTACTAAAAACCGTCTAGAGCGATAGTACAAAGACACCCTATACCTCTCTCTCTATTTTTGTTTCCTTGTTTCTTCCTCTTATCTCTCTCTTTTTGTATGTTCCTCTTTCCCTCTTCCTAGTCACCTCACCTAAAAGTTTTGAAAGTTAAGAAAAGAAAGTTTAACTCCTTTGTTTGTAATCTTTGGCGTGGTAGTGTTGAGTGGGCTCGGGGTGCTGTGTCAAAACCAGCTTTTTTTAAATCATTTTTGGCCAGTATTTAGCCACAATGAAATCCGGTGGGTTTTCCTAGACCACCAGACATTACATATTAATTATTATAAAAATGACTACATATTTAAATTTTCAGAAGAAAATAAGAAGAATGAAGAAGAAAGCCTTTATTTGTCACATGTGTGTGTTGGGTGTGTGTTGGGGTGGGCATGAGGTCCATGCCGGCTTAGCAAACAAGATTTTCATTGGACTAACATGGATGCAGTTGTGTGTCACAGCGGTTTTTATACATTTGCATAAAATTAATGCTGTGCCCCTCTGGGCCAGGATTTCTCATGGAAAAAAATAAGCAAACAGAGGCTCTGAGTAGGTGTAAAGAGGAGTAAATGCACCCACAATGCCACATGACAGATGTGTGTATGTGTTTACAATACAGCAGATTGAACAGAAGGGATGTTGGAGTTAAAGCTAGGTCAGTGTGTGGGTATGTGGGCATGTGTGTAAGACAAAAATAAATCCTCACAATACATTAATTAATTAATTAATATCATTTCAAATTGAGACAAACTGTGTAGTGCCTACAGCATTACCATGCTCACAGCATGCAATATAATGATGATCTACATCGTAATCCATTTAAAAATGTGACACAAACAGTGACACACTCTCTCTTTCTTTCACAAAACAGTAGGGTGCAGGGTTTGGTTTTCTTAAAATTATTTATTTAACTTTAAATGGATAATCCGGGGTTTTTCAATCTGTAGTATAGCCACAATGAGTACTGAATTTCAACATGTTTGACTGTACTGAGAAACAAACATTATAAAACCCTTTTATAATGAAAGTCTGATGGCACTTTTTGGAGTCAATGACTGTATATATGAGTGGACAACACGGGCCATTTACTCCCATTGTGCAGCTTTGAAGCTTTTTTGGTCAAACTGGAAGTCGCTATCTTGAGAAATTTGGAGCCAGAACATAGATAGATACCATAGATACCATTGGACGCTGTGTCTGCTTCTCTCCCACCAATATTACTCATGGACATGCCCCTGCTTCAACCCGGTAATGCGCACATTGAAGCAACTTAAGATGCCAAGTCAAACACTATCTCAACGTGGTAAGTGCAGCATTATTAATTAATAAATATGTAAAATGCTAAATTGTAGTTATATTATTTGCACACATACATTAATTTTAATGCTGTCAGGAAAAGATGTTAGAGTTTTGACTCATGACTGACTGAGCTACAATTTGCTAGCTAGTTGACACTGACTAATCTATTATGGAAAGTAGACAATGTAGTGTACCAATTGATGTACTACTGATAACAGCAGTCAACATTTACACTCAACACAACCTACTTTTTAGAGGAAAAAATCGCAGCTCTTCACGATTTTCATCTAGCTCTGTCACCTGCAGTGAGTTGTCCATCTGAATGGAGAAGTGCGCTCTTTGACGCTCTGCTCGTTGTGTTGGTTCCTTTCCCATTCACTAAGATGGGAATGGGCGGAGTTAAAAATTGTACTGCAGCCAGCCACTAGACAGCCTCAGAGACATTTTGGCTTCACTTCTGATTCCCTGCTATGACGTCCATTCATATATACTCTCATTGGTTGGAACAGTTAATTGAAGTTTAAACCACAAAAGCTTAGCATGACACAGATGTGTTTCTGGGTTTACTTTATGCTACAGGATTTGCTTTCATTTTTTTGGTCTAAGTTGACAGCCATGTCATGACCTCAATATTATAAGGTTTCTATATGGCATTTTGCTTGAAAATGAATTAATCACACACACACACACACACACACACACACATATATATAAACTTATATATATATATATATATATATATATATATATATATATATATATATATATATATATATATATATATATAGAAACTTATATATATATATATATATATATATGTTTTAAGTTCTATCTCCAAACTCTATATACTCGAACATAGCAGGAACAGAATAATAGGCAACCTTGGTCAATCAGCATCAATGTATCCATCTATTTACACTCTGACAGAGAAGAACAGCCTCAGAGAAGAGGAGAAAGTAGCTTTTAGATGTACATGCTCCATGAGAGTACTGTAAAAGTAATCGTATAAAACGGTACACTATAGGTCTATTGTACTCGCCAGGTTTACAATGGCACATTAGAAAGTCTTTAGCACAGTAGAAAGCTAATATTGTGGCTAATATGAGATAACATTGACATTATTACTGACTTTAAGCAGCTTCATGTAATTTGCTTAATAAACTGAATATTCCAGTGTAACCAGGAACTAAAGGTCAGCTAGCAGACGTGTACAGTAAGACTGTATTATGAGTGCTTGCGTGGAAATATGCATTGCACTGTATGTTCTAATGTATGTATTCAGTAGTATTACTGGGTATATTACTTTTAATTTATCATCACAAAATGTTTCTCCATGAGCCATGAAACCAACCCCCCAAACACACACACAGGTTAAAAATGTACATTGTTAAAATTTAGAGACATTATGTAAGCCATCATGTGACTGTGTTAAAACTGAAAGACAGGCAGCCTGTGTTTCAACCATGTGTTTCTTTGTTTCATTTTATACAAGGATAAAATCATATCTCCTACTCAAACACTAATTCATCACACACACACACACACATTCTTTGAGAACTACTCATTCTCCTGATCAATGAAATGTGTGGAGGCAAGAAATAGCTCAGATCCATCTCTCTCCTAAGCCGAGTGACCATTGATCTGGACCAGACCACTAACTTTCCACAAAATGTGGAGGTGGGTTTACAGATTGATCCAAAACAGCCTTAATTGGAGTCTTAATAAAAGTGTTGGCAGTGACTACTGCAAAGCTGTTCTTTCACTGGATCATGAGAAGTACTTCAAGGATCAGAGAAATGCAACATGCACTTTAACCTTCATTACTCTCACTGTCTCACTCTCTCGCTCTCTCTTTCTTTCACAAAAAGAGTGCCTGAGATAGAAAGCTATTAAATGAATCCAATTCTCTCTGAGGTTTTTTCATTATGCTGGACTACTTTCTAATACCTATTATAACCACGTTTGCAGTGCAGACATAAGGACTCGTGTGTGCGAACGTAAACATGGCTGACAACGATTTGGGTCTGTGCTCACATTAGCATAAAAACCAAATGCAATCAAAGCAAAGTCATGTGCAGGCCGAAGAGACCCAGGCACAGCACCACTCAGTGACATTACTCTTGTCTTTGCCTCAGACCTTGAATTGTTCTAACCTTGTGAAACAGTCCTTGAGAAAGTGGCCTTCACTGTGTCCATGACAGATTTATTATACAGTTCACATTAGCATAGCATTAAATAAATCCATCTGCATTAGAAGGTCTCATTAATAACGCATGTGCCCTCATTCATATTCAAATATATATGACAAAGAAATCCAGCTCAGGCTTCAGTGCATATGTGGAATCTGTTATTATGTTATCGCATGTGAATTATTCCACCTGGAGTTCATGAATCTGATCTCACAACCAAGAGATATTTACAGATATCTTCATCTACCATATACACAAGTGTCACTTTTCACCAAGGCACAGTGTTCAACTCTATTGTGAACATAATCCAGGACTATTACCTTGAGTTGGATTTGATTTCTGTATACTCATCCACAATATGAAATTTTGACAACAATACTATGATGATAAAAGCTAAAATCACATATTGCCTGCTAAACCCTTAAAGCATTTGATTACTTTCTTATTTATTTATTTCACTAACTATTCAAGTGTTTTCTCATCCAACTGATTATATGATTGCAAGATTCAATTCAAAGTAGTATTATTGACATAATCTCTCTCTATCTCTCTCTCTCTCTCTCTCTCTCTTTCTTCTCTGCTCTGAAGAGAAAGTCATTAGTAGCAAGGGAAAATGTTTCACAGAGCAGTCCTTAAGCGCATTGCTTCTTTCCAAAAATGCATTCGTTCAGGCATTATACATATTGTTATTATTTATGTATAACAAAGCATTATAGCCTTTTTAAATTATGCATTATAACTTGTTAAAATGAATTATAAGTAGTATTCATAATAGGTCAGGACATGTCTCAATGTGTATATGATTAAACATAATGCACTATTGAACTATCAATCAAATGATCAAATGTCTTTTGAGCACTACATATAACACATTATGTTTACAATTAATAATGCACAGTACTGTAGTATGCTATATATGCTATAAATGTAGTGCATTTTCATTAAGAATTATAACACTGTGTTTAATGCCTTAGGAATGTGTCATATGAATGGATTCATAGCTCTCCATAGATAAGTATTGAAATGCAGTCATAAGCACATGCTAACCCCTTGGTGAGTCCAGGCTTATATTCCTCACTCTTTTTAATGTTTCTATTCATTTTATTGAAGTTACTGTATAATATGCATTAATTTGAATAATTACTAATAAACTAAGAGCTTAAGGCTTTAAAGCCAGATGAGTCACTAAAACATATTGCTGTATTGTTGCAAAATATCTTACAGGTCATAGAAAGCAAAGCATTAAAACAACTCAGAAGGAGCCATGCTGAACTTCGGAGCATTCAAATACAAAATTCCTTCCTGTTTCTTTGAGTTATTTGTCCAGTGTATTTCAATACCAAAACAGCCATTTTTTTAAGTTGTTCCTTTTTTCGAAGCAACATATGGAAGTGAAGTGTAAATGTCATTTTCTACAAAGGCAGAGTGGTAAGTGAAGCATTTGAGATGGAGCCACTCTCCCGTTTTCTGTAAGGCGGTGTCTTCCTCCAGCTTTAATGAGTCTTTTAATTAGTTTGCTTTTTAATCTATATCTCATTAGTGAATGACTCCATTCAGCCTCACATCCCTCAGTGGAACACCTGGAGGGGCAGGACAAGTGAAAGAGCTAGTGGAGTAAAAAAAAAAAAAAGAAAAAAAAAAAAAATGGATATATGCCTAATTAAAATGAAAAATGTCAAACTGTCTGTGATGCACCAAATAGCAACTATAATCTTCTAAATAGGTCCTGAATCTGTAAGTATGGAGTGTTTCACTATTTCATAAACTATATCTAGAAGTATAATGAAATATCAGTATGACCATGTACCTTAATAAGGAAACCTGATTCTTATGTTTTTATGATCATTGTATCATGCTGATATAAGGTGCTAAAGTTTTATATATATATGTATATATATATATATATATATATATATATATATATATATATATATATTATATATATATATATATGTATGTGTGTGTGTGTGTGTGTGTGTGTGTATATATATATATATATATAATATATATATATATATATATATATATATATATATATATAAACATGCTCCCAGATTGAAACTAAAGTGAATTCAATCTCTCTCTCTGACACGTAATATTACTGCAGTGCAATATTAAGTTATTTTGTTAAAGAAATAGAGAAATAATCTCAGACATTAGACAGGTATTTGCATGTAATAAATAGTAAATTGGTATATTACATACAACCAAAGTAAGGATATAATGCTAATTATAACAGGATGTTTGTATGGTACTATGAATGCCAATCACTTGTTGTTTTCATGTTTTCATATTTAATACATTGTATCAAATCTTTATTCATTAGCTATTACATTATAATTACACTGTAGTAAAGGCTGCTTAATTTTTATCACCTTATACCAGCATGACATAACAAACATAAGAATCAAGTTTCCGTATTAAGGTACATGGTCATACTGACATTTCATCATACTTCTAGATATAGTTTATGAAATAGTGAAACACTCCTTACTTAGAGATCCAGGATCTATTTAGAAGAATATAATTACTATTTGGTGAATCACAGTCAGTTTGACAGCCGCTATCTGATTACAAACTGAACAGGAGGATAGAGTAGTCCATTCACATGTACGATTTATCTACTTGATAAAACTATGATGGACTAGACATGTCTGCGTTGTTTGCAACTCATCAAATAAGCTAAAAATTCCCCTATTTTTGTAAAATGGTTTAGTCTGCTGTGTTTTCACAGTAAGAGCTTCCATACCCATTGAAACTTTTGTGGCTAATAACACACATTTTCTCAGATGTAGGTCAAATAGTTTGGGCAATATGCATGAGAGCTGACTGGTTCTTTACTCAGTATAACTGTTACAGGCAGACAGCCAAGGCATGGTTAGAAAGTAACCTAAATAAAATCATTTCCATGTGGATTTGGCATTTTTGCCAATACAGCCACAGCAACATTTAACGGGTTTTCCCAGACTGCCACACAGATATGCACACTCAGACTTATATATGATTTTTCCCTACACATTGTAAGACCTGTATACTCTAAAGAGACTGAAAAGAGTTGTGTGTTGTTTGGAGTCTCCCAAGCAATGATTTAATAAAACCTACAGTTCTGGCCTACATTTGAATGACTTCTTGTTTACCGTCATTGAAAATCCATTAGCCTTCACTCAAGTGCCAGAACAGATTTAAATATGAGCTACTTAATAAACTTGTGTTGAATTCACAACTGAGTCATTTCAAGTCTGATGTGTTATATAATGTAAATGCACACAAACACACACAGCAGTATGTGCAAAATATTCACAATCTTATGCAGTCATCCACTTTCTGTTGTAGAGATGTAACCAAATATGAATACATTATGCAGAATAAACAGATAATGTGCTCTAAACAGATACAAATACAGATCTGAATATGAAGTGCAGGATATTTAGTTATTTATTTAGTTTTATATACAGTCAGGTCCATAAATATTGGGACAGTGACACAGTTTTGGTAATTTTGCCTCTGTACACCACCACAGTGGATTTGAAATGAAGCAGTCAAGATGTGACTGAAGCGTAGACTTTCAGCTTTAATTCAAGGGGTTTAACAAAAATATTGCATTAACCGTTTAGGAATTACAGCCATTTTTTACAGAGTTCCTCCATTTTCACAGGCTCAAAAGTAATGGGACAATTGACTGATAAGCAGTTTCATGGCCAGCTGTGGCCTGTTTCCTCCTTTCCTCCTTATCATGATAAATTAAGGAGATAAATGGTCTGGAGCTGATTCCAAGTGTTGAATTTGCATTTGGTAGCTGTTCATGGGAACTCTCAATATGCCATCCAAAGAGGTGTTGATGCAAGTGAAGGAGGCCATCATTAGGCTGAAAAACCAAAACAGACCTATCAGAGAGATAGCAGAAACTTTAGTAGGGCCAAATCAACAATTTGGTACATTCTTAAAAAGAAGGAATGCACTGGCGAGCTCAGCAACACCAAAAGGCCTGGGAGACCACAGAAAATAACTAAAGTGGATGATTGCAGAATTCTTTTCTTATTGAAGAACAACCCCTTCACAACATCTAGCCAAGTCAGGAACACTCTGGAGGAGGTAGGCCTATCATTGTCAAAGTCTACAATCAAGAGCCACCTTCATGAACATAAATACAGACGGTTTACCTCAAGATGCAAACTGCTGGTAACACTCAAGAACACAAAGGCCAGATTAGACTTTGCTAAAAAAACTCTAAAAAAAGCCTGACCAGTTCTGATGCGAGATTAACTTGTACCAGAATGATGGGAAGAGAAAAGTATGGAGAAGGAAAGGAAGGGCTCATGATCCAAAGCATACCACATCATCCGTCAAACATGTGGAGGCAGTGTTATGGCATGGGCATGTTTGGCTGCCAATGGAACTGGGTCACTGGGGTTTATTGATAATGTGACTGTTGATAGAAGTAGCAGGATGAATTCTGAAGTGTACAGAGCTATACTTTCTGCTCAGATTCAGTCAAATGCTGCAAAACTGATAGGACAACACTTCACAGTACAGATGGATAACAACCCAAAACATACTGTGAAAGCAGCCCAAGAGCTTGGAAATTAAATGTTCTTAAATGGCCGAGTCAGTCACCCGACCTCAACCCAACTGAGCTGCTTTTCACTTACTGAAGACAAATCTGAAGGCAGAAAGACCCACAAACAAGCAGCAACTGAAGATGGCTGCAGTAAAGACCTGGTAAATCATCTCAAGGGAGGAAACTCAGCATTTGGTGATGTCCATGGGGTCCAGACTTCAGGTAGTCATTGACTGCAAAGGATTTACCTCCAAGTAATAAAAATAATCCTAATATTTATGATTATATTAGTTTGTCCCATTACTTTTGAGCCTGTTAAAATGGAGGAACTCTGTAAAAAATGGCTGTAATTCCTAAACGGTTAATGCAATATTTTTGTTAAACCTCTTGAATTAAAGCTGAAAGTCTACGCTTCAGTCACATCTTGACTGCTTCATTTCAAATCCACTGTGGTGGTGTACAGAGGCAAAATTACCAAAACTGTGTCACTGTCCCAATATTTATGGACCTGACTGTATATATATATATATATATATATATATATATATATAATTTATTTATATTTAATATATGTTTTATTTATTTATTTATTTATTACCAAGCTTGCCAGAAGGGTACACAAGGCATCTGGTTAAGACAAGAGGTGTGCAATGGGTCTGGTATCCTGCAATACAAAACAAATAAGTTGCAAAGAGTGAGGTTTTTGCTTTCATATAGGTGTGATTGAGCAGCCAGATATGAAACTCGCAGGAGAAACAAAGACCACATTCATTATCATGAATGTGTGGCACTGCATGATGGATTTACATCATCCTTAGTAACTGCCTGGTCAGGATTGCGGTGGTTTTAATTAGGCTACTGGTTTGTTCACTGGTTTGTAGATTTATTATAAAAAGCAGGTGTAAACAAAAATAAGAAATGTGCAAGCTGGATTAAAAAAAAAAAACAGTCCCACTAGTTTAGACCAATTATGAACTTAAGTGATATAGCTGAGGTTGATAAACTGTAAGATTTCACAGACTATGCTGACATTTCTACCTCTTGGTTTTTTATTAGACTTTTCCATGGTTTCCAGGGGCATAATAATGGTAAGGTTCATATTACAAAATATGAAATGTCTTCCATTTTATGTTATGCTGCATTGGGTTTGAATGTGATTACAGATTGAGATATTACTCTCTTTTCTACTTTTTTGTGAAAATTTTCAGGTTACCTACATTTTATTAGAGCAGGGGTTCCCAAACGTTTTAGGCAAATGATGCCAAATGGACATTATGAATTTTCTGCAACCCCAGGCCTTGGCCACACTAGATTGTTTAAATTTAGGACTAAAGTAACATTAGAACATTTTATTGTATAAGTAACTTACATATGTGTAACAAGTGACTAAAAACCAAAGGAATATTGCTTGCACTGACTTACGAGTAAATAATAATAAAAAGTCACATTCTCTACGGTTGGCACGTCAGAGCCAAAACATCCCTGTCCTTCAGGTTTCCAAGTTGAACTGTAAAATATTTAATGATTTAATGCACAGCGATTTTAAACACACAGACAACCTCTGTCTCATTAAAAAAAAAAAAAACTTTCCACTACCATCGAGATTGTCATGGGCTGCGTATCAAATTGAAAATTCCGATCTTCCATTCAAAGTATTAACTTATCTAGAAAATCCAGGAGACAAAACACAAAACATACCATTTGTTTGGTTTGAAGGTGACATGAGAAGCATTTAAAATTCAAACACTAACTGTAATTGGAAAACTTATTAGTGTTAGTACTCAGTAACAGTATGCAATTTGATAGAGAAATGGATCATTCATGCGTTACAGGTCTCCACAACCGAATTCCATGTTCTTATACACACAAGGGTCCCATCTGCTTTGTGCAAGCCCTAGGCAGGTAGAGTCACTCCCTCAGGCATGTAAATAGTTTCACCCACCACTACAGAGTCCCACAGAGAATGCTCATGAAGGGCAAGAGCTGTCAGCATGATCAGTTACAGCCAAAAACAGTAATCAGTAAGCAATGACTACATCAGATCAGTAGGAAACAAATATCAGATTCTCAGTCAGCTCCCGAATTTCTTGGGGCCCAGGGTCTTGTCGATATCAGCAGGTTGTTACTCAGATCGAAGAAGTTCATTCCCTATTTGAACCCTTCGACTCAACAGATTTCCTGAAGAGGAACAGCAGTTTCTGTCCGATTCTAAATTTCAGAGGGCTGAACTGGTTTCTTATGACCCTCCCTTTACTTATCTGTACTTATCCCAAGGATATCAGATATAGTTGATGCTGTGCAACCACACAACTGGTTCTTGTCCTCTGGTTCATGTTCTTCTGTCTCACTGTGAACTCAGAAAACAGCTTAGTAGCAATGAAACAGGTCACACATTTCATCAGCATGAAGCTAGATTCACTGAGAATGCTAGCCATCCTATCGCCACAACATGTGGCAGACATGATTTGCTTGTTAATCAGATTCAGCATGGTCAGTATGCACGGTTCAGGCTCCTGTTTAAAATGCTAGGATTGTTGACGGCAGCTTCTGATATTGAACGTAAAGCTTTTCAGAAATGGGTTATCAGTCTACAGCTGGACCCCAAGAGCCACAAACAGAGATATGTCCTCTGTGCACTACTACACAATTCCCAAAACTACTAACTTTTTTGAGGGACTGTTAGACAGTGGCAATTTTTAGACTAAAGGTGTATAAGGGAAGTCATTGCAGCATCATGGATAGCATCTCTCTGAGGGCTCACAGGGGCTATGCAGGATACCGGTCTGAATTTTGGGTGTCTCTGAAAATCACTTTTTCACTTCGGCAAAAAGAGTTTAGGACTACATGTTCTGGAGATAAGCTCACCTTGCATGTAGTGATGGCCAGGTGACTCTGACCCTATGAACCCTAGATAACCTCAAAGGTTCCTTGTCATGTTGCACCAGAGTAACCCAACAAGAAGGTTCCAGGTTATTCTAACCACCTTTGGAGGTTATCTGAGTTTCATGGCTTGACTGTTTAGCCAGTCGAGAGCAGTTACTGCTCTCCTCCAAGGTCTGTTCAGCTGCCTTGTGATATAGCATGAGCAGCACTGCAAAAGGGTGCTAGTTTTGCCACATGCTAGTCTTCAGTATCCCCAGTTGGTAGCTCTTGAGTGATAAGGAAGTGTTAGCTTGTAATTAGCAAAGGACCAAATCGGGAGAAAATGGAGGAAAATGGAGCATTTTATCCTGAGGTTATGCAGACTTTTCCACTCATTTGTAGCCTATATGGATGTGCCAGCACTGGAGTTCTCAGGTCTTCTTACAAATTCTGAAATTTGTATGACTGTTACATGAGATCACATTGGCTTGCACTCAATACAATTGCTGAAGTGTTGTAGTAAAGGGAGAGAATGGAAACAGATGATTTTTAATGGTTGGAGGAAAAACATATGAAGGTGAGGGGCATCCATGCAATGTATGCAGTGTCAGAAAAAAATTATTCAACTCCTCTTTTTGTGGATGTGTGTATGTCAGAGATAATTACTCAACCCATGTACCGATAGCAGGAATAGAGGAGAAGGGTCTACTGAGAGAAATTTAATGAGTTCAGAAACTGATAGATTTAAACACACACACGCACACACACACACACACACACACACAAAGTATCAAAATAAATTAAATAAGTGCACAATAATACTGACTTAACACCCACACTATGACATTAAAATGTGAAGATACTAAAGGTTCATGGTCTTTCTTTTTCTCTCTCCATCTTTGTGCCTCACACACATACAGACACACATCATAAGTAGGTGGAGGAAAGAACCTGTAAGCAAAGTCAAAGGCAAACAAACACTGGATCAAAAATGTGTTATATAACTAATCTTATTGTGTATGAATGTGAATTTGACATATGTAAAGTGGCCCACACATTTGCCTGATTCATGTTAATGCGACACTAGTAAATTACACACACAAACACACACACGTGCACACACACACACACACACGCACACACACACACAAACATGCAGTATGGCTGTGCCTCCCTCAGGCTTCCTATAGACTGTTTTATTGAGTTCTGCTGCATATTGAGCAGTGAAATGTGAGAATAAATATTCAGTCTATACAGAAGAGAAAAGCAGACTTCAGTATGGCCAGTCCCTGAAGAGCAGCGAGCACACTGGTTGAGATTCAGTGCAGAGTTCAGACCAGCGTCCAGCTGTAGCTCAACCACAAAGTCAACAGCAAAAACAAGCTGACAAAAGATATTCAAAACATTAGAATGAAACCCCAAAAAATGTGGGAGCACTTCTGATTATTGTAGGATAACCTGGCACAACAAACACAGAATAACAAAATGTGGTATAACAAGAGTTGACACATTAAGCTTAAATTCACATGTGCAGAAGTCTGCATATGTTCAATTTACATATGATTAACTCATACAATAGGGTTCCTTAACTAATGATTAAGTACTTACTAATTTAGCAGTAAGTAATTATAGTAGTTCTTCAATAGTAAGTAATATCATAGTAGTTCTTCAATAATTACTAATCACTATAATAAACCACTATGTTATCTAAATGATAAATAAATGTATCAGTGCCATACTGTGCAAGAGTTAGTTTTCACAAGCACAAATTCTCTGCTTGGTCTATAAAATAGATGAACTTAAAAATTAGGGATGTTACCACCTTGCTAACGAAAAATGGAGTTGAACTAGCATGATAATAGGTTTGCTAACCACTATGTTAATAGATTGCTAGGCTAAACACTAAAGGACTATTGACTATTCATTCTGAACAGCATGAACATTAACATTTGAAAAGCTATTCCTGTTTTTGACGGTATCAAATATTATCATGGTAATGCTTTACAGAAAGGCAACCAATGAATGAATTGATATTTGTTTCAAAATGATAACTAAATACACCTGCATGGACTAATGTTTTTTCGAACCATGACTAAGAATTCCATATATTCAATCCATTTCATATAAACCCCAGTGTAACTGGAGGGGGGAAAAAACATGCTGGGAATAGGTATGATAACATAGCAAAAAAAAAAAAAAAAAGTCTCATGGAAAACATCCAGTTCTATATAAATCCTTGGCAGATTTTCTTTAAACACTTAATGAATGATGAATGTTTAAGAAGTCTTTTAAACTTGAGTATGTCATATCATCAGGCATATTAAAAAGCATATATTATGCATATGCATATAAATTAGCACAAATTTTACAGCATGCACTAAAATGTTGATAGCTTACTGAACTCTGGTGTTTAGGCCTAAATATACAAAAGTGTTTTTCAGCCATAGTTCTGAATTTTGCCAGTTAACAACCACAACCATGTTAATGAAGGTGTTTGCTCATATTGGTCACTGTGGGTATAATATGACTCACTGATGGTTTAAATACTTTAATAACGTTACTTATGGTGTATTCATGTGGTCATGGTACCTAATGCATTAAATAATGTCAGTAAAGGGAACCTAAATGTAAATAATTTCCAATTTAATTATACACACTCCTATCAGGTGGTACAGTTCTAAAATCATGCCTCTGACTTGTTAAAGAAGTTCATCAATATGACACTCAAAGTTAAGATGTTAAGCAAAGCTTGGCTGACAAACAAAATAGCACAGATGTCATAACCAAGTCTCTGATAAAGTGAGAGAAAGGTAGCATATTTAGAATAAACCCACAGTGGCAGATCATAAAAGAAGAAGAGACAATTCAAAAGAACAGGATGTGTCCATTGCCAGCTACAGACACAAGTGAAAGAAGAATTATAGAAGAATTGTAGAACCTTGTCCAGCTGACTCGGACTGTATGGAGTGTGAGAAAGGCAGAGAAAAATATAGCGAGTGCGAGATTAAAATCAAATCAAGCATACACAGCTGGCATTCAGCGCTCAGAACAGGCAAGCTTTACTGATTGTAATGTTAGGTTCACAAAGAGTGTGTGGACGACTGACTTGGAATGATTCGGAAGCACAGTCATGATAACCAGCTTACTATAACAGACTTTCAACCTCAAAATATCAGCCACTTTGGATTCATAATGCAAATCATTTTGGCATCAATCAGGCAGTTGGAAAAAAAATAGCACTTCCATCTGGTAATATCTTAATCTCAAGTATCTGAAAAGTAGAAGAGTACAGAAGCTCTAAAGAGTGAGGTAAAAATAAATAACAAGTGTGGTCCCAAAGTTAAATTTCCTCTGTATTTATTTATTTTCTACCTACATAACAAACCGATGAAAAATTCTTAATGTATTCTGCTTTCCGTCTGATGAACATTGCTCTGTATTCTGTATATTTTGTAAGTCCAAGCCTCAAAGAAAACAAAAAATCACATACAACTTGTTTGCAGCAGTTTATATGTACTGTATGCTCCTGGGCAAAAAAACAAACAACAACAACAAAAAAAAAACGCCAAGCCCAAAATGGCACAATATAAGTTTTTAATGGTCTTAACAACAAATCTTTGGTTAGGAAATTAGCAAGAATTAAACAAATAGATAAAGGAAGTTAGTATGGAAGCTTTTCCCTTTGATTTCTTTAAATGTTTAAGAATTGTGGCCCTTGATGGGCTGCATCAGGTGTGACAGATAACCAATAATGACTAATAATGACTAACAAAAAAACATCTCAGAAGATATTTTTGGAAAATTGTTAGTTTGAATTTTACATCAAGCATTTTAATCATAATTATGATTTTACCTTTGCGTACAAGAAGACTATATAAGTGAATTTCCCTGTTTCTAGCTTTTCCCCAAACAGTTCACTGCAGCAAAAGTAAATGAGCAAATGGTGGCACAGGAGCTCTCAGGAGTGCATTTGTTCATTCTTGCTAATTTTCTGACCAGTGATTTGTTGTTAAGACCATTAGATGCTTAATATTTGCCATTTTGGGCTTGGCCTTTTTTTTTTTTTGCCCAGGAGCGTATATGATATTAATGATCTGTCCCAATCTAATGATGTACTATACATCAATGTATCAATCTTGCATCAATGCCCACTTGACTATGCTATTTGATTAAGATCAATATATAACAAATACATTTATTATATTTTTTAAACATACTGAGTGTGGCCCACTTCATGTGTTATTGACGATATTTGCACGATATGTTAAATCTTAGAAGGCTGTTGACTTGCAAGTCACTTGATAATATAATACAGAAAGTTTTTTTTTTTTATTTGGAATGATTCATATGCAGGTTTCATCGCAGTTGTATCAAATATCCATTTTAACTTGATGAGGTAAAACAAAACACTGTATGGGACCAATGGTAATGCATGTTTCATACTCTCGCCTTGACATCTATTGCAATACATAGAATCCTTGTCACTTCTCAGCAAATAAAAATGTGAGAATGAAAAAATTCATGGATTTCTGAAAAGCAGAATGCGGGGAGATTGTGAAGCCTACCAGAGATTTTGGAGAGGATCTCTGTAGCCTACAAAATACTGTGCTCTCACATTACTAAATACCCATACACAACAACCTGGAGCTGAACACGCTCAAAACTGTGGAGATGATAGTGGACTTCAGGAGAAACCCCCCTGCTCTCCCCCTTCTCACCATCATGGACAGCACTGTGGCTGCAGTGGAGTCATTCAAGTTCCTGGGCACCACCATCTCTCTGGACCTGAAGTGGGACATTCACATTGACTCCACTGTGCAGAGGTTGTTCTTCCTTCGTCAACTGAAAAAGTTCAACCTGCCACAGGCGCAGATGACACAGTTTTACTCAGCTGTTATTGAGTCGGTTCTGTGCTCTTCTATAACTGTCTGGTTTGGGTCAGCCAGCAAATCAGATACAAGAAGACTGCAACGGACTGTTAGGACAGCAGAAAGGATCATTGGTGTGCACCTGCCCAACCTTCAGGACTTGTACAACTCCAGAGTGAAGAAACAGGCAGCTAACATCATCACAGACCCCTCTAACCCCGGCCACAACCTGTTTGCACTCCCCCCTTCAGGCAGACCTTACAGATCTCTGTGCACTAGAACAATTAGCATAAAAACAGTTTTTTCCGCCATGCCATCTCCAGCTTAAACAGCTAACACAGGAATCATTACCTGTGTTTTTTGTAATTCATTTCTGTAATTCATCCTCCATCTCTAATTACTGCCTCTTTCTCAAGTATTATGTAAATACATATGCATATCTCTTTATTTATACAGCTGTGTATAGAGTAATGCATAAATCTGTACATAAATCTTCTGTTCCAGATTCACACACATTATTATTTTTTATTGTTAAGTCTTACTATTTAAATGTTTTCTGTTCTCATGTCAGATATGTATGTATGTATGTATGTATGTATGTATGTATCAAGAGCACCTTAAAAAAAACCACAACAAATTCCCTGTGTGTCTACGCACACGCTTGCTAATAAAGCTAATTCTGATTCTGATTCTGATTCTGATAAGCCTCATCACCACCCAACTAATCAGAAAAGAGGGGATTTTCTACACTAAACAAATAGCAGCATTATATACTGTATAAGTATAATACCTGGCTAGTAGGGGTATAATAATGAACAAAATGAAAATTTTATGATATATCTCGAAACATTTTGGTTACAGCAAAAATAAGCATTACCTGAATATGTACCTTAGATTTCCATTTTCTGTTGATTAAAATATTCAACATTAAGTACAAGAATTGAAAGTTAATAATGAGTGTTTGTGGGATCATTTCAGACGAAACACAAGCTGTGCATTAGAATGTAACAAAATTAAACACGGCTATTAATTAGCTTTCCAGGTTTCTGTTTAGCTTTCACCAGTTTCTCAAAAAGTTTGGCCAATGAGCCTTAACTGACTTAATTTTTCCACCCACAGCCTTGTTTCAAACTGATCCCAATTTGGCATAAAAATAAAACCTGGCTGTTGTGATTCAAGGAGGTGTGTCTGAAATCACGTAGCTCTATGTAGCTTAAACTTTGTGTTTTTAAATCCTGTGTTCTCTTCTAAACTCCTGGGCAAAAAAATGACCCAAGCCCAGAATTTCAGATATTAGGCTTTTAATGGTCTTAACAACAAATGATTGCACTCCTGAGAGCTCCTGTGCCACCATTTGCTTGTTTACTTTTGGGGAAAAGCTAGAAACAGGGAAATTCACTTATATAGTCTTTTTGTATGCAAAGGTAAAATCATGATAATGATTAAAATGTTTGATGTAAAATTCAAAATACCACATGTCTGGGTGTACAAAAGTTTCCAAAAATATCTTCTGAGATGTTTTTTTTTCCTTAAAAGATTAGTCATTATTTGGTTATCTGTCTACGCAGATGGTACTAGTGCTGGATTATACTAGTATTCTAGTGCCTTAGCTCAATACAATATTATACTATACAATATGACACCATACTGGTACATCCCTACTAGCTAGCCAGCTATCTATACACAAAACAGAACAGTTTCCTTTAACACCCACTTAAAATACTTTCTATGCCAACTTTCAGTTCTTATAAAGAATTTTGATAGACTCCAGATCCACCAAGACTTTGACCAGGATAATGTGGTTAGTAAAGATGAATGAATAAAGCTTATGCAAGTAGTTCACATACTGTATGCTTAATTCTCCCCTTGTTAAATGTTTGTTCAGGTAAGTTTCATTTTTGGCATCTCCCTCTCTCCCCCTCTCTCTCTCTCTCTCTCTCTCTCTCTCTCTCTCTCTCTCTCTCTCTTTGCAATTGTATTCATACAACCTTTAGAAAGCACATTTTTGGGCTACAGGTATAGGCAGATTAGTACAATAAGTCATGATTTTCAATTAAAATAACCTTTTAGTGACTGATACACTATGCTTGCTAGTGCTGACTGTATGTCAGCTTTAACCAAGACACACTTCTAATTTTTATGCTATCTGTTTACTTACCTACTGTATGTTTGTGTAGGTATGTTTCCTTTCTAATGATGATTTAGTTTATTTATTTTGTCCTCCATTGTAACTTTAATTTCAAAAGGCTTGTGTTGCACAACAAGTGGCAGAACATCTCATGGTATAGTTATTTAAAGCTAATATGACCTATAACCCATATAAATGGTCACATTTTGGAAAAAAAAGAACAGCAAATCTTTAATTACTGCTACACATCAATGCATCAAAGCCCTTTGGAGACTTCAAGGTGTTCCTCTGCTGAACCCTGACACCGTTTAGGAGCGAAAAGTCCACTGCCATCATTGCGACGCCTTGCACTGGTAAGCAACTGGCACGTTATGCTGCATAATCACATCAATATGCAGAGACGGCAGTGTGGAACAGCAGGAGCTGTGCAGGTTAGCATGACCAGAACACACTGAAATCCTACTCTGTTGTAGTGCATGATTAAGCATAAGGAAATATGTATTGTATATCTGTGTATTTAAATCTGCAAGATGAATTCAGACAGTGTGTGTGTATGTGTATAGCAGTGTCTATTCTAAATTCTAATGCGAGGTGGGGAGGCTGCTCCATCTTGGTAGCCTCCAGACGTCCTCATGGCTCTTTCTGTAGCTACTATCACAGTACACATCCATCTCTATGAGTGACATTTAATTCCCTCCACCAGGCACACACACACACACACACACACACACGAATACATACACGCATCTAAACCCTCTACAACCCTCAGCCTCTCTGTTTGGAGTTGAGATGAAATAAGCCAAGCACGAGGGCATGGGTTGAAAAGGAGATGAATGGGCTGAAGACAGGGAAAAGTCAGAGAGGGAAACGTGGTCCACCATGGTCTAATGCCAAGAACCAGTGAAGAGAAGAGACAGCAGACAGTTAATAAGCTCAACACAGAGCCTGCACTAACACACACACACACATACACTTGCCTGTCTTACTATCCTTGTGAGGCCCTACCAGTAGCAATTATTAAACTCATAGAGGATGACATTATGAATGTTTGTGAATGTCTGTCACCATGTGTAGTCATATCTGTGTCGATTAGTGGCTCAAATAGGTAACCTCATATTTCCCACCTGATTATAGGCCATATGTACATGAGTCAAAGAGTAAATACACCTCTTTTTTTCTGAATGAATGGAGGTAAATTTGATCAGCTGGTCAAACACTTCTTTGCATGACATACTGTGTATAATAAATCAGTTTCATTTACTCAGAATAATATAATAATTGTTTCAACTACTGAGCTACCTGAACACAACACTGTTCTAACATTAACTCGCTTGTTCGGTTTATTAGCTAACTGTCATGTAATGAGGCGAAGGCAGACGCGAGTGCAGACGTGAATTTTAATGAAAGATGAACAATCCAGACGATGTAAATTTAGACACACAAAAAAACATGGACTGGGATCTTGAGGCAAAAGACATCCATGGACTAAAGAACAGAACATCACTACTTAACATCAGCGTAAGAAAAAGCTAGACAATAAGTGAGGTGCAAGACGTTACTTAAATACTTGTGCTCATTAACAAAAACGTGACACAGGTGCAGACGGTCATGTGACGTGATCCAGTGAGGTGCAGTGGCTGATGGGAAACAAAGTCAGGACTCAAGCCCCGATTTTGGCATAACTGTGACACTAATACTATGTTCAGCAATATGTATCTGAAGTTAGGCTAAGCTCAGTAACAGGACTGCTAACATTAAGCTAAGAATTATACTGTGTAATCCTGTAGTTCTATAGCAAGTTTATTACACTAAATAACATGTTCTATTCAAGTAGCCATTAATGTGTTTTTGCTTACAGTGAGTGAGCAAACAACTGGTTGCACTGGGCACTTACCGAATTCCACCATGTCTTCCTTTCTGAACAGACTGAGATACGGGTGGAGTGAAAGGGTGACAGTCCAGCCTGGTCTAAATGGGTTTTCTTAGTCCATACACATTATACGCATACGCTAAAGCCATTGTTCTTTTTTATTTTCTAGGTTTTCTTTATACTAGTAAGAATATATATGTGTGTATATATATATATATATATATATATATATATATATATATATATATATATATATATATGTATATATATATATATATATATACACATTTTTTTTCCAGGTGGCCCACACTACGAAAGCAGGTGTGCAGGTAAAAAATACTTGAATATAGTCAAATGTATCTAATATTTTCTATTATAAGATTGAACTAAACCAAATTTAAGCTTATTAAACCTATTTCTAGATATATTTTTTTACTAATTTTAAGCTTTCCATTTTCTTATTCTATTGGCAGATAATTTTGCTAAAAGTAAGTTTTGCTAGAAATTAGTAAAACTATCTGCCAATAGAACAAGACTATTTCAAGCTTAGAATTAATTTAAAAATAGATAGACATAAACTTAACAATATTATATTTGGTTTATTATAATTATTTAATAAGAAATACTAGATAAATTTGACTATATTTAAGGAATTTCCGCTAAGATTTTTTTTTTGCAATGTACCACTGGCAATTTTTTTTCACGTCGGTGCAAATGAATTTGCTTCATTATCAATATTTATAAACATTACTTTAAATAATTACACTTTTTGCTACTCAGTTCACTAACAAAGCTGCTGAAAGAAAAATATTACAGAATATTAAAGTTATGAGTTACAGAAGAAATATAGCTCATTATTCTCTGGAAAAAATGACAATAAATATATAAACGAATCAATGTAATTTTTTTTAACAATATTGCTCTTTTGCTGTTATAAAAGAAAATGTTCATCTTTGAAAGGATTTTTTATGTGTTTTCATATGATTTGAATTTTCATATGTGTTTCAAAATAGGGAGTAAAATTTTAAAATGTTAATTTTAAATTAAAAAAAGAAAATCATATTTGGACTGATGACAGGATTTCTCCCATATTGTGTGTTTACGGTGGGTTGGGAGGTCACTCCCCCACTCTCTGTCTCACTTCCAACCTGACACAAAAGGCTAAAGTAAATGAGGAATGACACCTTCATTTAAAGAGAAAGAGAGGTGGCTTACCTCATTATTCAGTAAGGAGCCACACTGTACAAAATGCTTCTTAACAACGGTGTAACATTATGATTTCCTACTTGTAAAATTACCAGACATGCTCCATGTTATCGACTTATTATTATGTATTAACAGGGAGTGCTTCTCAGCTAAACTAACAGTGGTATTACTCTAGAAGATCCTCACGGCTTGGCATCCTGTCAGTGGCTAAATGAGTTGCTCTAGAGTTGCAACTAGTCTAGTCTGCCATGACAAGACATACACTCACCGGTTACTTTAATAGGAACATCTGTACACCTGCACAGTCATGCACTTATTTAATCAGCCAATCATGTGGCAGCAGCGCAATGCATAAAAACATGCAGATACAGATTATGTTAATGTTCACAACAAACATCAGAAAGGGGAAAAATGTAATCTCTATGACTTTAACCATGGCAAGGATGTTGGTACCAGAAAGGCTGATTTCAGAAACTGCTGATCTCCTGGGAATTTCACACACAACAATCTCTATAGTTTACACAGAACTACACAGAATGGTGCACAAAAAACATCCTGTGTGCAGAGGTTCTGCAGGCTGTAACACCTTGTTGATGAGAGAGATCAGAGGAGAATGACCAGTCTGGTCATTCTGAAACTCCCAGATGATCAGCAGTTTCAGAAATAATCACACCAGCCCTTCTGGTACCAACATCCATGCCACGATCAAAGTCACTGAGATCACACTTTTTCTTCATTCTGATGTTTGATGTGAACATTAAATGAAGCTCCGGACCTGTGTCTGCATGATTTTATGCATCACGCTGCTGCCACATGATTGGCTTATTAGATAACTGCATTAATGTGTAGATACTAGGAGAGCTATGTAGGAAGTACCAAGAGTACCAAGAAGCACTATCTCTACCCTTTCATCCAATGTTAATGCCATTTTTCACCTGTATGAAAAAATCTATTTAAAAATAAGTGTAAATAAATAAGTAAATAAATAATAAATACAAAATCACATTTATGTACTTTAAGTCCCATTGGTTCTTTTCTTTTCCCATTGGACTTTTCAAACACGCTGTATACTGTATTAGGCATGTTAACTAACTAGCAAGCTAAACCGGTAAAATTCTTAGTTAGTTCACTAAGATTAGAGTTAGCTAAATAGCTGAGATTAAATAGCCATTGCAAAAAAAAAATTGAGATCCACAGACCAATTACCCCCTTAATTGCCTGTAACGCCAACCGTTTTCTGTTGGCTTGGAAAGGTGTTTTTTCAATAGTACACAATAAAAATTAATGTGTTTATGAACACTTGTGTGATTCTGATATCCAATAGCTCAAAGTGACATTTTAGAAAACAAATTCTGGCTTGCTGTTAAAAATCAGGATAGACTTCCACTATCATTCTGTAACCAGGAGGAGCGACTGATGTCAGAGTGACATGACAACAGGAGCTGTAGTTAGAGAAGACACACACACACACACACACACACACACGTGTGATAGCAATGTATAGACAGCGTGTGTTGCTAAGACCAAAGTGATGAACACGAGAACTGTCTGACTCTGTGCATCTGTGATGTCATGGGCTCTGAGGTCCTCGACTAGTATAGCTCAGACCCAGATTAATGAGGTCACACCAAAACTCTCACACAGGCTGTCTTCCTTCAGTTCCAACTGACTGAATCACCCAGCAGCCATTATCCTAGCACTCCCCATCCTCATCTACTGTGTAAAAGAGGCAAAGTAAGAGAGGGTGTGTGTAAAAAAAAAAAAGGATACAGTGGGATAAACAATCACCCAGAAGACTATGGGGAGTGTGTCTTATTCACAGCTAAGGCATGATTCACACCTAAAAGGCATGCAGTGGGAAAGCAACCAGATCCTGATTAGAGAATTGAGAGAGAATTCACAAGGCATCTGGCACTGTAATCCAGAGGGATAGCTTTAGCAGCGTGCTCATTATCTCATATCTATATTCACACTCATGTTCTGCTTTCGTTCTTAAGGGAAAGCTCCAAATAAAATCATTTAAGTCTTCGACAGTTGTCACTTTAACAGAAATATGTCTAATAATATACCATGTAAGAAAAGGTAGTGGCTCAGAAAGAAGTACTATAAGTTCTCTAATACTTCTAAGCTCTAAAATGGGAAGGTTTATCTTTTATCTATCATTATCTTTTAATCAGAACCTGAGTTCATGTCTTATTCATGATAAAGCTCAGGGTAACTTAGGTAAGACATTTACTGAAGCATCCACAATCATTTAAATATCATTCATGTTGAACTGCATTCCAGGGAACCATCGAGGAGGAAATAATGTTGCACAAATGGAAAGCGCAGAGACAGCAGTAATTACCAGAACCAACTGTGCTTTCAGACATTCATAAAAATGCATAACAAATTCATAATAAACAACAGAGCTACTCTTTTCTAGCTCAGTGATTTTAGAATAAACATGTTTTTTTAGCTTTACCTGCACACTTCAGCCCTTTAGTTTTACAATTCAACTTCTAGAATGATCTTGACTTGATGAAGGTTTCCTCTGTGCTCCTGAAGTATAATCTCTGAATCATTTAGAAGGGCTAGTCAGTGTGAGATGTTTAAAAATCCTGTCTGTCTCCACACTGGCCTTATTTGAGAAACCAAACAAGGGGATCGATTTTCTCCTGTCTATAAAAATGTAACAGTTAGCCAGAGGTTCTATAATCTTGACAGATTTCTGTGGCAGGATAAAAAGCTGAGTTGAGTCATGCAAGGTTCGGGGCATTAGCAAAGTAAACTCAGTCTCAGTTTTAAAGAAGCAGTCTGAAGAAATACAACCAGCCAGTGGTTTGCAGGAATGATTAACAAAATGGAGAAGTATTTGTTCCTCTAAATATCAGCTTCTCATGTTTCTCATTTGCTTTATTGTCGTGTGTTAGGTCGGGAGCAAAAGAGAGAGTGTGGGTTTGTACTCGAGTGACCTCCAATCCTGTCATGTACACACAATATTGGAGAAATCTGTCATGTCTTCATGCTACTTACCTGTTTTTTGACATGTACAGTGGATATAAAAAGTTTACGCGCCCCTGTTAAAATCACAGGTTTTTGTGACGCAAAAAAAATGAAAGCATGATAAATAAGTTCGGATCTTTTTCCATCTTTAATGTGAAAGAAAAAAAAAAATTCAACTGAAAAACAAATTTCTGTTCTCAGAATTGACTGACCACATTCAAAATCATGTTCAGTAGTAATTATCATACACCTGTCATCAGCGAAGTGATAATGATTAACCCCAACTAAAGATCAGCTGTTTCTGTCAGGTTTTTCAGAGGTCTTTTGATGCTCCTGTACCCACTGGAGATGCATGTTCTTGTTCACTGCCAACACATTGCCACCTGACATGGTGCTGTTTATAGATAAAGTCTAATATGTGGTGTGGTATGTTCTGAGATTACATTCTGTCTGTTGAATTCTGATGTGATTTGCCTGGTTTTGTCTATTTTCTTGCACATTTATTTCCATTCTCCACATCAGCTGTTTCCATTAACAGGATTGCCTATCACTAGCAGAATCACTACTCTTGATACCTCCTTGAAACAACTGATGAAAAGCCCAGACTGATTGGAAGGTGCTAGAACCAGCAAATCTATCCAAATATCCTGCTACATTCAAAGTCACTCATTTTGGTAACTCATTTTGCCCATTTAAATTCTCATACTGCACATACTGTAGGTCATACCCACTGAATTGTTTCATGACAATTTCAGTCATCAGGAAAACAAATATTGATGCCTCATGATTAGCTTGTGATCTACAGATGGAGACAATGCTAATTTAGCATAATAAGGTACTATGTGGATAACATACTGTATGGTAGCATTACTTTGGCTTTGTATTCAGAACTATTTGTGTTGAGGTCAGAAAAATGGCTATTCACTTGCTCCACTGTCTCAACAGTCAGCATGTAACATTGCTCCACCAACACAACAAACATTGTAGTGGACAGATAGAGTGTATTAAACCAGTGCCTAGCTGAGCGTGTATGCTAACCTCGGCTGAACCCCAGCTGAGGAGCTGAGAGTAAGTTCTAGTGCATTAACCCCATAAGTCTAGTCTAAACTCAACAGGTCATCTGAGAGTCTGGCTCGATCAATATGGTAGCACAGCTCAAAGCACTGTGCACATATCTAACCATGTGTACAAGTCCTTCAGCTAGCCCATAATAACATGAGCCTTTAACCCTTTTTAGAGTTAGAGTTATCTAAATGCATACGCTTAGACATTCTCAGAGCAGATAGGAGGAACCAGCTCATTTGGCTAACTAGATACAACGATGTAAGGCAGCTGTGTTCATTCATTCATTCATTCATTCATAACCATTTACATACTGCAGAATAATCAGGCTAGTTTAAGAAGCATGGTTTGTAGGAAAGTTTTAACTAATGATTGGATCCATTCATTCTCACTCTGCTTTCAATATAACAAGTCATACACTTGACAGTGTATATGAAACACAAGATTGATTTAAAATAATGATAAGAGTCATGATGGATAGCAACATGAAAAAGAAAATTAACAAAAGATTGAATTAAATATGCAGATAAGGCTATTATTTATGAATATCTCCTAGTATATCAGCCTTACATGAAAGAGAATGCCACCTGTTGTCTGTTTTGAACTCTTCTCCCACACAGGAGAGTAATAAAGTTGAATAATTTCCTATGAATTTAAACCATTGTTGTTTTCAAATGTAATAATAATAAATTCAGCCTAATTTAACAGCTGTAGGCAGTCAAAATGAAAAGAAAGAAGTGAAATAAAAAATGAAAGAAAGCAAGTTTGAATCCCTGCTACATTATAGACAAGTTATTTAGCAACAGTAAGGAAATTGGAAAATCTCAAACATTTATGGATCAATTTAGTCAAATAAGAAGGTGGAAAATAATTTACCAGCTGGCAAAGATATTCTACCCATTTGATCAGCTCAGCCTGTGTTTTGGCAGCTGGTAGATGGTAAGAGCAAGCTGGATTTTTCAGCAGGGAACACTTGGAGCAGATTGGAGGGGATGTTTCCCATCTTTCCTCAAACCTATGTCTATATTTTAATGACTCGCACTTTCAAACTTCAACCTGACACGTTTCTTTTTTTCCTCTCATTACAAAATGAGAGCGAATCCTGAAAGTTCTTGGTGCATGAAAGAGCTGGATCTTCACAGAACAGGGAATTATGCACACATATCTACAAACTAACTGCACATTTGCACACAAAGCCTGTCTCTGATTGCGGATTAGAAGAGCAAGAGAGGACTGGAAAATAGTGGAATCATGCTGAATAACCCATCACGCTGTCATTTCATCTCTGAGAGCTCACAGCAATTACAGAGAGATAGAGAGAGACAGAGGGCCATATTCAGAGTTGAGTTAAGCGTGTGTAGTGAGGATTTAATATTGAAATTGTGCATATCGGCATTCAGACATAAGATGTAATTACAGACTTATGCAGTATTCAGACAGTTGTGGAGTTGTGGCTGCAGGGTGGATTTTGTTGAAATATGCGATTCATGAACTTAATTCTAACTTCTTGTGTGATATTGGCCAAGTCCCATGCCACTGTCTAACAGTTTGTTGAAACCACAATATGTTACCCTGAAATTTATGGTTTGGGTTGTAAATACACTAAAAAGAATTTGAGTCCAATATTAAATACATAAATATAGCATTATATATATATATATATATATATATATATATATATATATATATATACATATATACTAAAACTCTGAGTGCTTGGACAGCTATCTTTCAAACTGTTGGAATACTTTCTTTACAGAAGAGAACAACAAATTGTCCAATGATGATACACACATCACAATTCACACACATCACAATTTCATGACCTTGATTTAGTATCTTGTGGCCACAGTAACATTGCTGCAACACTCAACACTACATACATTTTTCACCACTGCTTCAACTTCTTTTCTGCTGATCTACTTCTAGCTCTTCGTGCAAAAAAAATACATGTGCTGGATCAAGTGCTATTTTGCAAGCTTTGAAATAATGAGGATGGAAGCCATGTTGTTAAATGAAACCAAATTTTCAATGATTAATGTGATGATTAGTACTATTTATGCAGCAACACATTGGCTATATGCTAGACTCCTATTAGATGTTTATTTGATTGCTGCTAACTTCTTATTTATATATAACTTTCCATATGTAATTAATGATGTAACATTGAATATGGCACAAAGAGAGGGAAATAGGGTGAAGAAAGACAGAAAGAGAGATGTGGTAGAATGGCAGCCAGTGTTGCTGTTGTTGTTCTTTTGGCTGCTCCCAAAGGGGTTGCCACAGTGGATCATTGGTCCGCATGTTTGATTTGGCTCAGGATTTTATGCCGGATGCCCTTCCTGACGCAACCCTTCCGTTTTATCCGGGCTTGGGACCGGCACTGACAGTACACTCCCAGTGGCTGGGTTGGTTCCCTGCCTGGGAAACGAGCCCGGGCCATGGCGGTGAGAGTACAGGATCCTTAGCCGCTAGACCACCAAGGACCCGGTAGAATGGCGGCCAAAACTAAAAAAAAAAAGAAGGTTCCATACAGTAATTAATCATTTTGCAAATGATGCCATTGATGCCTTCACTGATGATGTTGTCCCTTCAGCTCCTGCCTTTACAGACGATGTTGTCATTCCACTGCTTGCCTTTGATGTGTTTCCTGATTATGTGCAGGTGTCTTGTGTTTGGTCCTTGATTAGTTTGTCTTTATATAGCCCGTAAAGTCTCAATCATTGTACACTATATGGCCAAAAGACTGTGGACACCTGACCATCGCACCCATATGTGCTTTCTGAACATCTCAATCCAGATTTAGTCCCATTTTGCTGTTATAATAACTTCCACTCTTCTGGGAAGGCTTTCCACTAGATTTTGGAGCTTGGCTGTGGGGATTTGCCCATGTAGCCACAAGAGAATTAGTGAGGTCAGGCACACGGAGGGGAGCGAGTTGGAGCTTATTTAGGGGATCATCAAGACAGCCTTGAAGGGAGGAATACACCATATTTTAGTGTGCCAAGAAGAGGGGTCTGGTAAGGCACCAATAAGGGAGGAGCAGAGAAAAACCAGGGTCCTAAGGATCAGACACTCTGTGTAGTGTCTAGGGTAGTCCCTATACGGCACCCCCAGCACGGACGCAACAATGCTGCAGCCAAACAGCACATCTCCTTCCAGCTTGAGAAAACTTCACAAACCTAATGTACAGCAGTGACGTGTACCTTCTCTCATCAACACTAATCTCCGAAGAAGAGAGGAGAAGATCCCCAGAGCCTGATGCATCCAGTATCCCAAAGCTTGATGCTACCTGTACCAGTGGCTGGGTCCAAACACTGGCACAAGCATGAGCTCAGGAACGGTGTGTTCATTGTGCAGAAACAGGACTCTGCGCTGTACAATACTGAGTACTACAGTGTCTGTCCTGTATGACTTAATAAACTACACTCTGGGTTTTTGCACTTGCGTCCTGCCCCATCAGAGCACACATTACACACAATATCACAATAACTATTTTTTGGTATATAGTTCAATTTTAAATAAACAGCAGTAAGCAAACACCTGCCCGAGACCAAACAATATAATCTATGGTTATTACAGATGTACAACCAGTTCACTGAATTCAAGTATTAAGAAGTATATTACTAACAGAAATCATGTTTTTGATGCATGACATTGTAAATACATTGAAAATTCCTACAGCAGAAATAAAAGTGAACATTAGCTTCATTAATGGGCTGCACACAATCAAGATTGAATCAAAAGTCAATTCATTTTTCAAGGGCAAAACCAGTCCAAAAAGGCAGCATGAAGTGCTCTCCCCCATTTCAAAGGCTCTTTACATTAAAATATTATTGATTTTCACTAAAACAAGCGATAGGGTTATTCAGTGTCAAGGCTGTGGAGCATGATAGAGGCATGTTAAACACACACTCACATATGCTAAGAAGGAAAAAAAAGTGCATAGAAAGACACTTGATAGCCTCTCCAGAGCCAATTTACAGACAATCTCTTCACAGAGAAGGCTAAAAACATACAGACACATAAAGCACACATATACAAACTGTATGCAAGCTCAAAGAGAGTCAGATACAACACACACACACAACACAGAAACACAAAAGGAGTAATTTATTCTGGGGACAGTGGGAACTAGCACCTAAAGGTTTTGAAATGCCTGCTTTTGTCCCCACCACAAGTGTAGTTTATTGAAAATCATTTATACAATAGCGCACTGCAGAAATCCATGCAGAGATGTGTTTGCTGTGATAATGGTGCAGTGAGATTTAAGGTAGGCTACAGGTTTATTGTATCTGCTTTGTCTGCCTGTCTATCTAGCTATGTGAGAAATGGTGTTTAAAATGTGTTATGAATGTCAGTATTCAAATGAAGCACAAATGCAAACGTGACATTTTAAATAAATATGGCTGAATAAAATATGAAAAATATGATAGAAATATGAAAAAAAAAAAAGATAAAATGTCAACAGGTAGCATGGGGGCACAGCAGGTAGCATGGCCGTAGCATTGGATTATAGTGTGTGTAGTTTCACATGTTCTGCCCATGCCTGCATGAGTTTCCCCTGGGCAGGTGGAGTGGCTATGCTAAATTGCCCCTGTGAAAGAGTGTGGAAATGTGTGTGTATGGTGCCCTACAACGGACAGGTGTCGATCCAGGGTGTATTTCCTCCTCACACTTAATGTTCTGGGATAGTGTCCAGATGACCAGGATAAAGCAGTTTCTGTAGATTAGGTAACTTTGCTGGTTGAAGCCCAATGATCCTGTATCAGGGTGTAACATCCGTACACATCCTTACACTCTTCACATACTAGGTTAGCATATCCACGTTAGCAAGGGTTCTTTGAAATACAGCCATCAAAAGAAAATGTAATGGGTTTTTACAGTTAAAACAAACACTCAAGTGTTTTTAAGCTTGTTTAATTCTTTTTACCAGAGGCCAAAAAAATGGAAATTCTGCCTGTTTTGGAGATGCCTGTGTTCAGCATTGAATTTATTTGTGATGTCACACTCACAGTAGTTATTAATGGCTCATATGAAAGTAGACACTCAGGGCTTTAAGAATTTGCAGTTTCTCATAAGTATTTGTTTTTTTTTACATAGTCTACTAGGTTGAAATATTATAATTTTATTGTAGCAGTTGTATACTGTGTTGAAATATCAAAATAGCTTTAGTTGTGCTATCCAGTTTATCTCTGTACCAATGTTATTGTGGAGAGAATTGTTTGTGAATTGTTTGCCCAGCAAGGGGCTCACACCCTTACACTTTCCCATTGCCTGCTCACCAGCAGCTAAACACAGAGTCACAATAGTCTACACACAGAAACCCAACAGTGTTCTGACTAATCTTATAACAGACTTGCAGTGATAAAATAATTCATTTGTTTATACTGATTGAAAATGTCCAATAAGTCAATTTCCATTCCACTGGCAGAATGGAATGCCAATGCACTGCGAGAAAAGGTCAAGATTTTTGTATGTAGGTGCGGAAAATAATCAGAAAATATGTTTTTATTTTCACATTACTTATTTTATAACGGTTGTCTTAATGTGACTTGAAAAGAACACTGAACTGAGGCCTAGGTGTGAAGGGCAACTTGACAAGAGAAAAACAAGTTCATTGTTATCAAATGGCCTTAATTCCTAGGACTTAGAGCAGAGCATGCACATCACTATCAGAAGAAGAGGGGAACAAACACATTCTATCACCTAGGCTGGAACCAGTAAGTTTGTCTGATAAATTTAGTTTGAACCAGGCTATGCTTTGTGATATTGTAAGACTATTGGCTTAACATTAGGATTGGTTTTTTTGTAGTGGTTTATATGGTTGGGAACTGATGCAGTTGCTGATGTCAGTAGTACTTCCACATCTGTGAAGTTCCCAGCTGACCCAACTACCTCCAAACTAGCTCTAATGCCAGTGACTGTGAGATGATCCTTCAAGCAGGTCAACTCCAGGAAAGCACCAGGAGCTGACATGATTCGCTGCTATGCCCTAAAATCATGTGCTGACCAGCTAGCAGAGGTATTCACAAACATTCAACATGTCCCCACTTGTCCCGGTCCCTAAGAAATCCACCATCTCCTGCTTAAACATTCATTCCTATGAAGTGTTTTGAACGGATGGTCAAATCCTTTATTTGCTCCTCTCTGCCCGCCTCATTACATCCCCTGCTGATAGTGATAGTGAAGTGACTTGTGGCCAAGTATGGTGACCCATACTAGGAATTTGTGCTCTGCATTTAACCCAATCCAAGTGCACACACACAGTAGTGAACACACACACACACACCGTGAACACACACCCGGAGCAGTGGGCAGCCTTTTTTTTTTTGCTGCAGCGCCCGGGGAGCAGTTGGGGGTTCGGTGCCTTGCTCAAGGGTCTCACCTCAGTCCTGGTATTGAGGGTGGGAGAGAGCGCTGGTCATTCACTCCCCCCACCTACAATCCCTGCCGGACCCGAGACTCGAACCCACAACCTTCAGGTTCACCTTCGGGTTGCAAGTCCGAGTCTCTAACCATTAGGCCACAAGTGCCCCCTAATTTGTATACAGAGCCAACAGGTCCACTGACAATGCAATCATCCTGGCACTGCACACAGCCTTGAGTCACCTGGTGGGGAAGAACAACTATGTGAGAATGCAGTTTGTCAACTACAGTTCAGTATTTAATACCATAATTCCCGCCAAGCTGGTCACCAAGCTACAGGGCCTGGGTCTGGACAGCCGTCTATGCAGCTGTATCCTGGACTTTCCGACAGGTAGGCCACAGGTGCTTCGAATCGATAGTCTCACATCCTCCTCTCTCACCCTAAGCATGGGAGTTCTACAAGCCTGCATGCTCAGCAGCCATCTATACTCCCTGTTTACTGTGTAGCACAGCACAGCTCAAATAGCATCCATGAGTTTGCCAACGACACACCACTGTAGGTCTTATCTCGGATGCTGATGAAACAGCCTATAGAGAAGAGGACAGAGCCCTGGATGCTTGGTGCTCGGACAACAACCTCTCCCTGAACGTCAGTACAACAAAGGAGATCATTGTGAACTACGGGAAGAGACAGGTGGTTGAGCACGTCCTTATTCACATCAACAGGTTGGCAGCTTTAAATTCCTTGGTATCCACATTTCCATTGACTTCAAATGGTCTATCCACTGTACTTCCTGCGGAAGCTGAGACAGTTTGGAATGGCCCCGGACATTCTCACAAACTTTTATTGTTGCACCATTGAGAGCATTCTCTGTGGCTGTATTGCAGCCTGGTATGGCAGCTGTCCCACTCAAGGCTTCAGGGACCTACAGAGAGTGGTGAGATCAGCTGAGCTCAACATCAGCAGGAAATTGCCCTGTCTACAGGACATTCACCTGAAAGGGTGCCTGAGGAGAGACAAAAAGCAAAAACAGCAGTCATCCAGGATACTTGCTCCTTTAACTGCTGCCATCCGGGGGGTGCACAAATATACTAAAAAACAGTTACTTTCCCCAAACCATCAGACTCAACAGTCAGTGACAGCATAATTTGCACAGCCATCTTTTTTGCACACTGCACATTTAGTATGTAAACTACCCACCTATATTTATAGTATGCATATTTTGTGTATTTCTGTGTATTTTTTTGTCCTGAAAGTATATTCTTTTTGCCCTGGATATACTTGGTATTGCATTTACATTTGTATATTTTGTTTAGTAGATACACTATATTACCAAAAGTATTCGGTCACCCATCCAAATGATCGGAATCAGGTGTCCTAATCACTTGGCCTGGCCACAGGTGTATAAAATCAAGCACTTAGGCATGCAGACTGTTTTTACAAACATTTGTGAAAGAATGGGCCGCTCTCAGGAGCTCAGTGAATTCCAGCGTGGAACTGTCATAGGATGCCACCTGTGCAACAAATCCAGTCGTGAAATTTCCTCGCTCCTAAATATTCCACAGTCAACTGTCAGCTTTATCATAACAAAATGGAAGAGTTTGGGAACAACAGCAACTCAGCCACGAAGTGGTAGGCCACGTAAACTGACGGAGAGGGGTCAGCGGATGCTGAAGCGCATAGTGCAAAGAGGTCGTCGACTTTCTTCACAGTCAATTGCTACAGAGCTCCAAACTTCATGTGACCTTCAGATTAGCCCAAGTACAGTACGCAGAGAGCTTCATGGAATGGGTTTCCATGGCCGAGCAGCTGCATCCAAGCCACACATCACCAAGTGCAATGCAAAGCGTCGGATGCAGTGGTGTAAAGCACGCCGCCACTGGACTCTAGAGCAGTGGAGACGCGTTCTCTGGAGTGATGAATCACGCTTTTCCATCTGGCAATCTGATGGACGAGTCTGGGTTTGGAGGTTGCCAGGAGAACGGTACATTTCGGACTGCATTGTGCCGAGTGTGAAATTTGGTGGAGGAGGAATTATGGTGTGGAGTTGTTTTTCAGGAGTTGGGCTTGGCCCCTTAGTTCCAGTGAAAGGAACTTTGAATGCTTCAGGATACCAAAACATTTTGGACAATTCCATGCTCCCAACCTTGTGGGAACAGTTTGGAGCGGGCCCCTTCCTCTTCCAACATGACTGTGCACCAGTGCACAAAGCAAGGTCCATAAAGACATGGATGACAGAGTCTGGTGTGGATAAACTTGACTGGCCTGCACAGAGTCCTGACCTGAACCCGATAGAACACCTTTGGGATGAATTAGAGCGGAGACTGAGAGCCAGGCCTTCTCGACCAACATCAGTGTGTGACCTCACCAATGCGCTTTTGGAAGAATGGTCAAAAATTCCTATAAACACACTCCTCAACCTTGTGGACAGCCTTCCCAGAAGAGTTGAAGCTGTAATAGCTGCAAAAGGTGGACCGACATCATATTGAACCCTATGGGTTAGGAATGGGATGGCACTTAAGTTCATATGTGAGTCAAGGCAGGTGACCGAATACTTTTGGTAATATAGTGTATGTTAATATATGTCCAGTATTTGTCACTGGCGCTACCATAAGAATTTCAATGTGCAGCTTTCCACGTGTTAACTGTGGTGGGTGGGGGTCAAAAATAAAAGACTTTTAACTTTTTTTCTGAGCAAGGCATGTAATTTATTGTCATTAAGGTTATAATAATAACTACAGCAGTTAAATTTCCAGTGCTTATGAAGACAAGTGTTCACAGGATTAAACTCTGCCCTCATCCTTGATCCAAGCACTTGTCAAAACAAAGCTACGCCCATGCAAACACACACAACACAAAGACTTTTTTCAGGCTTTGTATAGCAGCCATTCTCTTTGCAAACGGAGGTCCTCTTCAGCTTCACTCTACCAGGCTGATGCGTCCCTTCCCCCCTTTTTTCTCTCTCGTCCTTTACTTCACACTGTGCTCCCCGACACTGTTAACTCTACAGCCAGTCCCGCACTGTCTGCATGGTATGGTCATTGGTATTCTCCTTGTCATGTAGCCTCCCTGTCCTAATTTACAGCAGAATACACAAACAGCAGAATATACCCCACACCCCCCATTAGACACACTACTGCTTCAGCTTCTATCTCTTTCTAACCTTGGTCAGATCCTCAATGTCTATATTCCATTACCACCCATTAGCATTCAAAGATCAGGACATAATCCAAGATCCCATAAACCTACATCTATACAAGGACATTCACACACTGGATATGTATAAGATTGTCAATAAGATTTCATTGACAGCTTCATTGCTTCTGTGCTGTTTCTCTTATTCTTTTCTTCGAATCCATTGCCTTAATTATAAATATAGCAAGATGTTACTGTGACTTCATGGTAATTATATTTACTATGTAGAATATTACAGTAATTATTTTTATTACATATTTTACTATGATATTGCTACAGCTATACTACTATAGTGTCTTGTGGTTGTAATACTTAACTCTGACATTACCATGATTTAAACATGTGCTTGTTATAACTGTTACTCCTGTGACTGCAATGAGTTGCTACATAGTTGAGTTTAATGTATGATATTGAGATTTTTTCCCCCCACAGATTATCATAGTTAAATAGGTTACTATGTACTTACATGTGATATGGCCATGTTTGTTCACCCTGCGTGTTGTGTTGTTCCAAGATTCAAGGAAAATAAATTAATTACAAAGTGTAATCAGCTTTAACATAGAGCTTAATGGGTAAAACATCAGGTATTGGAACCAAGCGAGAGGTGATCCAGGAAGTGGACAGGGAGAGAAAAGGAATGTACCCAGAACATATAGACAGACCGGTGCTCTAAACACTTCATATAATACAGTAGTGCTGAATGTGATCATAAAGCTAGAGCCAGTAGTGTATGAATTATATTACACAGGGTTCAATTGTGTGAGCAGTGCACCAACAAGCTGCAGAAACAGAAATGGCACATCCCTTTTTTTTCATTCTTTAAGGAATGACAACAATGTCAGCTGCCTTTTTTCACCATATCCATGATACGTGAGCACGAGCCTGATAACTGTCAGGAAACGGTAGTGGAGGCGGATGCAAGTGCAGATAATTTATTGCGCAAAGTACAAACTAAACAAAGAAAACAAGAACCATCAACATGAACTATGGGTACAAGGCAAGAAACAAGGCATGAGACACTGAAAACAGGAAACAGGTGTGAGTGATCAGTGAACTTGTGGCAAGATCATGTCACATGCAGGGGCTGATGGGTAGTGTAGTTCTGCACCATTCAGAGCTACCATGACAATACTGTGAGCACTTGAATCAACTGGTCATCAAGGAAATGAGCTGATTGTATTTTTGGATAGGAGGCAGCACACCAAAAATGATCATTCATTAAAATGATCTTATTATTATTTATTTAATTTTTATTAAAAAAAACAAACAAAAAGCCCGATCTATGCAAATAAGTTCCTGAACACGGGCACTCCCAATCTGCAAGATGCCAGATTCTGTTCCATCATGATCTGGTACAAATTAAGTACTTCTGTAACAATGTGTGAGAGGGTGACATTTTGACACCAGTAATATCATAAAATTATGACATGCATGCCATAGTAACCAGGTTTTACAATCTATGGTTTTCTTTTGTGCCAAAGTGTCCATAAGGGTATATGTGAAGGCAAAATGTATAGCTAATAGGAGATGTGTGAAATTTGAAACAAACCATTCGCATGGTAAAATTTTGACATTTTTCAACTATATAAGCTGCTGAAAACTACAGCTTTTCCTGAACTATGTTTCCTTGAATGCTCATTAACAGTAAGCAAAGCTATAGCATTTTACAATCTGATGACCCCCAAAAATGAAAAGGGGGAAAAAACTGTATTTAAAGCTTTCATTCACTGAGAGAAACCAACACACCAGTTGTCTAAAAGCAACTGCTGTTTATTGCTTTCATTTGCATTTAATTTTAGATGTAGTGAATAAAACATACCAATAACACATGACAATTTATAATGGAAAAGCAGTAATCATGTTGATCATGAGTATAATCCACATCAGCTACTCTAGTCTCATCACTCGAGGCAAATGTCAGTCACAACATTTGATGAACTGGAGCTTGATTGGCACTCTTGACATGACTGATCACTGTTTGTTATTACATCAGTGTAGAAATAATTGCTGATTTTATTGGGAAATTTTTTCTTTCTTTTTTTGCATTAGCATTCAAACATTGCTTCGTCTGTCTCTGTCTCTGTCTGTATCCATGTATCTGTGTTTGTCACGATGATGCAAAAATATTGACCTAAATTCAAGCGTCCACCAGCTGGTTATTTCTACAAATAAAAATCAATATAAAATTTGCAAGTGAAATCTAATGGTATGTCATTAAGAAAACATCACTGTGCTGCACACTTGGTTCTTAAACGGTTGAAGAGGGGCTGATTTGATTTTGATTGATATTGTATCAGCAATCTTAATCATACTTCTTAATAATGTCGCTATGGCACATACCCAACAACTTGATCAAAGTATGACATTCACGGCATGAGGAAAGCACGTTTAGCTAGCAAGCTAGAAAGTAAACATCTTTAGGCAGACCAACCAGTTTTATTGAAATGTTTGTTAAACTGGCTCATTATCTACTTAATGTGATTGTAATGTACAGGACTAGGGATAGCTAGGATAGCTAGGATCCTTTTACAAGAGGTTTATTAAATACAAACTTCACAATCCAAAAGACATTAACAATAAACAGTACAAGGTCATATATGAAAAGCACTAATTCCAAGGGGTCATCAATAAACAAGGCCAGTAGAGCAGGCAAGGGTAAGAGCAGATAAAGGATTACCAAAACCAGAGAATTAGGGGGCTTTCACACTGGCAGTTTAGTCCGAAACAGAGCACGGTTTGCATGAAAAATTGGTAATGTGAAAGCTGTCCTGCAGCCCAGGAAGCACACTGCGGTACCGAACCCGAGACCACCTGTAGGAGGTGGTCTGAGTTCTGCTGGGCTGGAACTGTGCCATGATTCCTGTGAACATGAATGCATGTAACCTGCACGTGTGTTTTAGCCGATGACGACATCATTAGTTTCCACAACACACGTGTACCATGAGTGGCAGGGGAACATTGTGGAACACAGAAGAGATGAGATGCCTTATTCAGATATGGGGAGAAGAAAACATACAGGAGCAGTTAAACAAAACCCACAAGAATGCAGATGTTTTTGTTATGCACAAAATTGAAGGAGTCTGGGATCAACAGAACCAGCGAGCAATGTCGTTTTGAAGTAAAATGCTTCATCGGCAATGCTTATAAATAAGAAACACACGTGTTGCACATAGACGCAAATGTCATTTACTCTGCTGCGCATAATAGCACCAGAATCATTTAAAAATATATATATATGGTGAGTCGAGTTGTATTCTTCATGCATGTTTGTGATGATGTAAGATGATCACAAATGCACTGGGGCTCCACAGAATCAGACTCACTTGATTCTGGCGAGACCGAGTGCATTTGCAATCATCTTATATCGTACATGCAAGGAACAATCGCACTTGGATTCGGGCCACAGCAAAGGTGCCCAGTGTGAAAACCACCTTAAAGAAAGAACCAAGAAAACCAAGACAGGTTGCACACAAATATCAATCACAGGAAAACTCAGAACAAGCTCAGAACTCGCACAAAAAAACAAAGTGTTCATCAATGGCCCATGTGCTTTATATATTCGAGAGTACAAGAGAGAAGTTAGAGGGTAAATCTAAACATTTCTACACTGATGTGGTGAAATGATGTATATTTATGTTTCTTTTTATAGCAGAGGTAATAAAGTATGTATTAGGCAGAAAAAACAATTTTGGGCAAACCCAGTTTTTATTATTCCTGGCTGTTTGGCAGGAATCAGGTATAGCCATGTCCAATGGGGTTTCCCAGACTGCCATATATTTGTGTGTAAGCACATGAAAGCATTGTAATTCCCTGTGGTCTCTCTCCCTCTCTCTCTCTCTCTCTCATTCTCACACACACACACACAAACACACACTCTTACACTCTTTGACAGGGTGCAAATTAAAGTGGCTACCACATTCCAAGAAACCACTGCATCTTGCAGCAGAAATGGAACAAACTGTGAACCAATTAAACATCATTAGTCTTTTACAGTTCTCTTCCACAGACATACAGAGCAAGAGAGAGAAAAACGAGAGAGTATAAGTAACAACTCTACATACACCAACATAAATAAAGCTGTAAAAGCTAGTATGAATCAACAACAGATGTGATACAACAGATGTGATGGCGATTATGTTTTGCAGAGAAACGCAATGTTTGACCCTTTTAAGAACACATTTGCTTGTAATGTGGGCAGCCATGGTTAGTACTAATATGTAGTAACACAAAGTGAGAATTTGTCTGTTATCATGTTTGGGAAACAAATTCATAAATATAGTGTTTAAAGTGTTTATAGTGTGTATACCCAGGAGGAAAATGCACTCTTTGTGGATTTTGGACTGTCTGATAATAACATTCTTATAATAACACACACAATTGTATCCAAATATCACAATACCTATAAAATTAATATAAAATCTGCAAGTTAAATCTAATGATATGTCATTAAGAAAACATCACACACCTAATGGGTAGGAGAGGAGCAGATTTGTTTGGATAAATTAATCCCAATTTTTTTTATTAATGTATTCACTGTACATGTATCACTTACATACCAAAAATATACACCACAATCATATGCCTTGTTTGCAAATGTGTGCTGACAATAACAGGCCCCTCAGCCTTTATTCTTACACATCCTAGTTCCTTCATTATAGGACAGCAAGACAGAAATACACACCTGGCCTTCCAGACCTTCTCATTGTTTAACTCTTTGCAGAGTTTCGTCCAGTCAATTTTAATGCATATTGATATCAGCTCATCCTTCACTGTTTCCACATGTATGTGTTTTCAGAAATAGTTAGGGTGTTTTTGCCTTTTGACATGTGTACATGTGTGTTGTTGTTGTCACATTATCTTTAAATTATTCATTCCCTCAGCCTCTACTAATAACATAATCATTATCATATCTCTCTTTCTCCTTCCTCCATTTCTGTGCCTGCTTCAATCTGTCCCCCAGTTTTCAAACTTTACTGGGTGTGTCTCACTCTCTGTTTGCCTGTCTTACTGTGCATAATGTATATTTAATAACACAATTGTAATTTTGAATGAGGATTATAATGAATTATGAATAGTCAATGTGGCTGTTGTGATACTGAGTATTTGTGCTGCTGTGGCTGCCTGGTGTCCTGTTTGCATTTCACGCAGTTAAAGCTACTGCCTGCCTTCTTCAATCAAAACACTGCATTTTTTTTTTTAGGTCTTCACTGTATGGGATCTTGATGATGGTCATTCATCATTAGGACTTGATGATCATATCATAGCACAGTTGGAGGAAAGTGTTTTTTAATTTTACTAGATAGATCTCTATCTTCTTGGTAATGTATTGTTAATACAATAATCATCAATATAATAATCTATTACAAGCAAATGTTATTATTAATTCGTATATAAATGTATGAAAGTTTTGGCCCATTAGAGAAGGAGATTTGTTACATTTTGATCAGTTCTTACTTTATGAGGCAATTATTACATTCTTTCACTTGATGTTACTTCTCTGGTTAATACATTTTTTTTCTGGGATTTTCCCCGATTTTCGCCCTAATTTAGTCATGGCCAATTCCCACCCAGCAGACAGCTCTCCCCTATCACAGGGTAACCCTGTTAAGTCTCAAGTCAGTAGCTCTTAAGTCTAAGTTGAGACTAAATTTTCTCAATTTCACATCAAAATCAAGTCTAAAGTGCCTATGCTACTACTGAAGCTAAGTCCATGTCTCAAATGAGGATGATTCAATCATCAACCCATAATAAGTTGCAGTAGCCTGCACACTTAGAACATTTACAACCCTTGTAGGAACATTGCCTGTAATATACCACTCATATGCCTTTTACAATCCAGCAGGGACATGTAACTCCCAGGTAGCTGCTGCACAGATTTACTGTAGCAGCACACCTCTCAACAGAGCCCATGAGGATGAAACACTGCTCGTAGAATGGCATGTCATGGTAGGTGCTGAACCTTCAGCCTGTTCATAAGCTGCACTGATGACTTCCATCACCCACTGGGCCAATCTTTACTTTAACAGGAAAGCAGCATGTACATCTGTATCCAGTGAGGAAGCACCCTAAGTGCACCCCTTTCATGAGAAAAGTCTTATGTTTCCAGCAATGTTCCGCTTTCACTGAGACGAGGATGTATCTCTGATGGTCACACTTGGGATCCAGCTGCAGATTGATGACCCCTCACTGAAAATTCCTTAGTTCTAGCAGGCCCAAAGATATCACTGCTGTGGGCAGCATGCCCAGCATTTTAAATAGAAGTCAAAATAGGGCGTAGTGGATATTGCTGGTGAATGTTGTGATGTCTGTCACACGTCAGGGTGTGAGGGAAGCTATAGTTCCCCCTGAATCTAGCTGTAAGCTGATAAAGTGATGTGCCTCAGTGCTAGAGAGCTCTTCTGAGAGTTCACTTCGAAGGAGAGTGTCAAGATGTCTGTGAGAAAATCATATGTGTCCTGCATGGCCTATTTTCTGGTGGAGGCATAGAGTAGCCAATCATCTAAGTATGGAAGAATCCTGACACACGGTCCAAAGGGTATAACTTTGAATTGGTACCCCCGTCCAATTCCAATGTAAATCAGTCACATGGTTGTACAGCATGACATCTGAGAACATACCCCATAACATACAAAAGTGAAGGAACCAATTCATCTCAAATCCAGAATGGGACAGAGTAGAACCCATGGTGGGGCTACTCTCACAATCAGAGGTTTGTGCAGAGGGAATAAACTTCCTGGATCAGCACAGTGACTTTGTTTGTGGTCAGAGATTGAGGCCATGATCCTCCAAGAAGTTTGGAGGCAGAAGGCACTAATATCTCTCTCAAAACTAGAAGGAAATATAAATTCACATACTCCTTCCATTTTCTGTACCATTTGTCCTACAAAGGGTTGCAGGGAGCCTGGAGCCTTCCCTGGGGCTCAGGGCACAAGGCAGGGGACACCCTGGATGGGGTGCCAACCCATCACAGGGCACAATCACACACCAGACAATTTAGATTTGCCAATCAGCCTACAGCAAATGTCTTTGGACTGGTGGTGTAAATCCCTGAAGCATGGGGAGAACATGCAAAGTCCACCCACCCACAGAGCAGAGGCGGGAACCCCCAACCCTGGAGGTACGAGGCAAACATGCTAACTACTAAGCCACCGTGGAAATTCACCTATTCATAATTGATAACTGAATGCCTCGATTTTGAAAACAGATTAGAACTGAAGTGCGCTGTTGCTCTTTCTAATGCCAGTAGCTCATACAGAAACGCAGCTGAGATGCATTCAGTGTAGTTTGATGCAATGCTGAGAAGTAGGTTACTCATTGTGGTATACTTACTGGCAGGATTGGGAGGGTTACTTTAAAAATGCAGCCAACAATGGCGTACTTGGCTGAAGATGTGATGAGGAATGAGATTCTTTCTGAATACAGGGCACCGACTGCCAACATTGTTATTGTCTGTTATAGTCTTGAGGTCCTACATCTAGCATCTGTACCTGTAGAGACCTGGGAAGTGGTTTGCTACTTCCCCGCAGTTAACGACCCTCTCAACCTAGTTAATGACCCTATCAACCACTCCCTTTCTCCAGGTCTGGAGCAGATTATCTAAGCTAATGGAGAGGTTGATGAGTGAGTCTAGCGATGTTTGGTCCTCTCTGCATGCCAAATCAGTGATCACCTCAGGTCTTAACTCCTGACAAAAAGCAGCATTCAGTGGCAATTCATTCTATCCGCTGCCCATGGCTAGCATTCTGAATTCAAAGGCATACTCGGCTGCGAAGCATCTCCCCTCAATAACAGCGAAAAGCCAATGTCCTTGCCCTCAGGTGTGTGATCAAAGATGCACTGAAATAATGTGATGAAGTGATCATAGGTTCTGATAGCTTCACCTCCCTGTTGACGTACTGCAGAAGCCCAGTCGAGTGCTTTGATTATCAACAGGTTTATGAACTGAGCCACGTTGGTGGACTTGAAGGTTCTTGAATGGAGAAGTATAGGGAGCATTGTAGCAGAAAGCCAAACTCCAGAATCAAGTTTATAAAACAGTTACATGTCCAGTGATCTACAAACGAGCAGGACTAGGCAAGAGCAAGAATCAAAGTACAAATGAAGTTGAGAACCAGGAAACAATGCAGAGATTCACAGCTAAAACCAACCGTTACATGACAGTCTGTAACATTCTGAGTGTTAGCACTGCTTTCTGAACAACTGCCGGTCTTGGTCTTGCAACACTTATGATGGCATGTCTGTATGACTATAGGCTCTTTAATCAGCTTTGGGCTTGAATTCTATTTTGTCTGACTGTGGATAAATGCTTCTGTAAATTGACACGTTGCACCATTGTAATGTCAGAGAATGACCTTTAACCCAGAGTGTCATATAATGTTTCATACTATTTTCTATCGTCATATCTAGTATATGCATTGTTTAAAAGTAGTACCCAGTGGAACAGGATTTATTAGTGAGACAGATGGGAAACACTTTGGCAATGGACAAAAGTGTTAATTTATTTTCAGGTTTAATGGTGCAGAAAATGATAGCGATGTGCATGGAATGGCTCAAATGTTTCCAAAATGATGATATATGCATTGCTTGTTAGCATAGATGACTAATGTATTTATCACATTTATCTCTGTGGTTATTTATAAATGTTGCTGTAAATAGGTCCCCCTCTGTTTTCATTACATGAAAATCTGTGCAGCCAGTAAACAAAGCCTTTTGGGCATTTCATCATCACAGCTATTTACATATTCAGTAATTAGAAAGATTTACAACGAAGGACAAATTAATATCAGGCCATTCTAGCCTGTAAACCCCAGTAAATTGCCAGTATGTATACACTGAAAATAGACTAATAGTACTGAATTCATTAGGCTTTTCATGAAGCACTGCTTATGTGTAATTATGTGTTCCCTCTGTGTGTTGCTAACTTATTAATGAGGAGGCTGAGGAGAACAGAAGCTCTGTGGGAAGGCAGTTGCATGCTGGGACATGAGCGATGTGCTCTGGCTTTTTGGGGCCTGGACAAATCTGTCCCAAGGGTTGATCACTATACTACTCATATATCATGGAGCCTACAGGTCTCTCCCACAGGAACTCAAGTGCTATTATAGCTTGTGGGTGTGTTTGTGTGTACACGTTGTAAGCATTCTCTTTTTTATCTTAGTACTTGATGTTGGAGTGAGCAGTGATGCTGTTTTGTCAGAGTGAGGCAATAGGCTTACTGCTGTCTCACCAGACGCCATCACAAAGCCAGCTTTCAATCATGTCAAGAAAGAGAGAGTGAGGACTTCGATGCATAAGTATGAGTGTGTGTGTAGTAGATGTTGAATGTGATTGAAAAAAAAGAAGGAGGAGGGGGTAGCTTAACCAGAGACACAGTTCCTTCCCTTGGGCAAGTGCACTATTTGTTAGGGTCACTATCAATCAGAAGTAAATGGCCACAGGTCATGGCTGTGGGGAGCTCTTCAGTCCTGCAATAAATAAATTGAACAGCTGATCTCTCCAAGTGTGACAGCTGAGAGCAACAAGAGACAAGATCAACACACAGCCTTTAGACACACTGCAGGCAGTGTTGAGATAATGGAAAATCTGTCTGTATTTTAGCTCAAACCTTTAAATCCCTGGTCTGTCAATAATTGAAATGTCAACCAATTTCAAAAATTGGTTTTATTTATATCTTGTTGCCACCAGCAGTGTGTTAATTTGTGTGTATACTGATAATGAATCAATAGGGTAAATTTATATCTCTATGTACATTTAGTTAAATTAGGAATTTCTTATTTTGGACTTTTCTCCAGACAAAAAGGAAAACCTCTAGAACTGTGTTACAAAGCTTAAAAAAACCTTAATTATCCATTGAGCCCTTAAAAATCCCTTGAAGAACCATTTTACTAAGAGTGTACAGGGTGGTGTCTATGCAAAAACATTAGTTTAACATGCACAGTGTGATTTACTGAAGCCTGAAATTCATGTCATGAATGGCCATTGTATGTGCACAGTAATACAACCGGAGAGCAAGTATTAAATTTGGGGAAACCCATTTCTGCCATTGAAAGATAACATTTCTCAAAATTATGTCTCAGTATGTCAAAATATTGAGAAAGTTAAATGTTTATTTCCATAAAGTTGGCTTCATATTAAATATTCACAACGTTTGCACCTCCAGTGCCAACAGCATCTAAAGAGAGAGCATGAGAAGGTTTGCATTATATTTACCTTATTTACTGGTATTCACCCCACCCCAGCACCATAGAATCATATCAGCAAATACAGTATGTGGAAAAAAGGTTCTGTGATCTAATGAGACCAAAACAGATTTTTGACCTTGGCACAAAGCACTAAATTTGGAAGAATCCCAACACTGCTCGTCATTCTGAGAACACCATCCCCACAGTGAAGCACTGAAGTGTGCTGGTAGCATCATGTTGAGAGTTACCCTTGGTTTCCTCTTTGGTTCTCTGACTAATCCCTCTTTACCCGCACACTTACTTCTGGTTGATTTCCCTCTCAAGGCAGACTCACAGTTATGCCATATTCTTTCCTTTTTTTTGTAATAATGGATATAACTTTGCTCTGCGGGGTTTGACAAATATTTATGCAAGCTACTGTGTGTGTGCCAAGTTTCAGGTTCATTCTTCTTGGAGTCTCTGGGAGTCAAACTTTTCATAGCTATTGAAAACTATTAGCCTGAAAAAAAAACATCCCTTTAACATTGCTAGTAGATCACCCCCAGTACACCCACCAACATGGGTAGTATTATTATTATTATTATTTTGGCCTTAGAGTATATACACTCACTGTCCACTTTATTAGGAGCGGATAATCACTCTTTACAACTGTGGTGAGCAGAAAAGCATCCCAGCATGCACAAAACACAAACCTTGAAGTGTTGGGTTCCATTGGGTTCCATTTCTGTCAGCCAAGAACAAGAATCAGTGGGCACAGACTCACCCAAACTGGAATTTGTAGATAATTAGTACTTAGTACTTGTAGATAATTAGTACTTAGAGTTAGCATTAGGGTTTTTAAAAATAAAAAAAAAACAGCAGTGTGTGAGTAACTAAACAAACTACGTTGTCTTAATGAAATTACACAACGATGTGACTTGGTTAGGGTTTGGATTAGAAAAGAAGTTGCAAGCTTCAAACTTGGAATTTGAATTTTTTTGTTTGTTTGTTTGTTTTTGTATTATGTATTCCATAACCCATGTGGTATAAAATAATCAAGGCTAAAGATAAACTTAGGGGCAGGAGTGTTTATGAAACCAAACAAGATCTGACCACGTTGCCCATTTAGATTACACAGATTTCTTACACAGTCAATTTCAGTAACCGCTCTAGTCTGTTCAGGATTGCCGTGTGTCCGGCGCCCAACCCAGGAACACTGGGTGTGAGGTGAGAATACACCATAGATGGGATGCCAGTCCATCACAGGGACCACACACACACACAGACACACACACACATACACACACACACACAGACAGTAACCCGAGCTCAGGATTAAACCTGGGACCCTGGAGCCGTGATGTGACAACACTACCTGTGCCACTCTGCCACTGTGCCACCCAGGATTTTTCTCAAGCAAACTAATATTGTTTTACACAACAAACAAAGAAAACACACTGTATAAACACAAATCTATTACATAAGCCACAATTAGGATTGTACCACTGTAGCATAAGAATTTCATTGCTTCTTGTTTACTCTGTATTCTAGAAACTTTTGCCAAAAGAACAAACCTGATCTTGAATTAGGATTATTAAAAAACTTAGGACACCTGAGGATACTTCTGTAACTCTTCTTTTCCCATCTGTAGTTAAGTAATATAGAGTACTGCTAAAATGTCTGTACTATTTTAGGCCAATAATTATTATTCTAAATTATGCAAAATCATTCAAATGTTTTATTTGGATTAGTACTGTAGATGCGCATGTAAAGGTGTGAAGAATTCTTAGGGCAGCAGGGCTAGGGGTATGTTCGCTGGTGATCTACAGCATCTTTCTGTGTTCTGTCAGTAGCCTGGAGGAGACATTAGTGAGATGTCTGTGAGACTTTGTAAGACCTGGTGAACAAGGAGAGAGAAGATGTGAAGGATCATAATTCATCCTTAATGGTAGATGTGGGTTCATGAATCACCTGTAAGTCAGAACCCTGCAGAAAGAGATGGGAAGAGAGAGAGAGAGAGAGAGAGAGAGGGCTGCAGGGCATGCAGAGGCAAAGACAGCGACAAAGATACTGAGAAAGAGTGTGTGAGAGAGGGAAGGAAAGAGAGAGAAAGAAGAAGAGAGGGAAGAGGTAGAGAAGCTGACAGCATGCAAAGTGGATTCGTCTGGTAGGATGTGTCAACCTGTCTCTAACTCCCAGCCCAATTACCAGTCTCTCTTCATCTTCTCTCTTTTTTCACTCTCTCACCCATACTCCCCCACAGGTGCAATGCCTATCTGTGTATTTCTGTGTGAGCATTTGCAGGTGTTGTGTGTAAACAATATTATTGTGCCGGCGTATGTGCCAAAAAAAATGTGTAAATGTAACAAAAAAAAAAAAAATCACGAATGAAGAAAGAATAAGATAAGTCATATCTGGAGCTGTAACGAAGAAGTATTTAAGGTGCTTAACTAATTACTCTTCATGATATTCTCTCTATTATGTTTACCTACACCTACTATGGTTATACATCTGAATGATTTAGCCACTGTGATGCAAGACTTTGTAGATTTTGTAGATTAGGCACTACAGAGTTTAAAAAAAAAATCACAAGCAATAGTAAGAAAGAGAAAATGTGTGTGTGTGTGTTGTAGTATGCACTGTTATCACTGCAGTGTTTCAGCATGAGACCACTACTACATATTCATATGGGTCTTCCAATTAAAGCACACAGACCCAGTGTTACAGAGAGTATCAAAGACCTACAGTTCTGCTGAATATTCATCAACTGATTCTCTGATGCAAATCTCGGCCAGTGTGCAATGTCCTTCTCATTTTTACTCCACACAAACAAGCTGACTTTTATATCATTTGGGTCGGCTCTTTATGTTGCCTCCACATTGAGGGTGATACATATATGGCAACGCATTATGAACTCATAGCAGTGCCAAAATAATTTTGTGCAGCAAATCTCAATAAACTCTTTAAATTTAAAGATGTTGCTGTCAGCAAATGCATCTTTGCTGCACAACTCAGTTATCTATAGCCTTTTCCTTAAGATGTAGATGCATATACAGTAGGGAATAAAAATCTGAGAGCCGTTTTTATTTCATCAGTAATGAACAAGTCATTGCATCACCCTTTTGCAATATACAGAGATCAGCCATAACATTAAAACCAGCTGCCTAATATTGTGTAGGTCCCCCTTGTGCTGCCAAAACAGCTCTGACCCGTTGAGGCATGGACTCCACAAGACCTCTGAAGGCGTGCTGTGGTATCTGGCACCAAGACGTTAGCAGCATCAATATTTAGGTAGGGGATAGGTGTCAAAGAAACACTTTTCCAAAGGTTTCCCAGCAGAACATTCTCCCCATAGTGCATCCTGGTGGCATCTCTTCCCCAGTTAAGTGACACACACAGCCGGCGGTGGACAGGAGTCAGCATAAGCACTCTGACCAGTCAGGGGCTATGCAGTGTCAAAGTCACTCAGACCCTTACACTTGCCCATTTTTCCTGCTTCCAACACATCAATTTCAAAAACTGACTGTTCACTTGCTGCCTAATATATCCCGCCCCTTGGCAGGTTCTACTGTAATGAGATAATCAATGTTATTCACTTCACTTGTCAGTAGTTTTAATGTTATGGCTGATCAGTGTAAATATAGCAAGACTAGGCAAGCATCGTTTTTGCTACACTGAAATCAACAGACATTTAAGAAGACATTTACTTTACTGTAGCAAAACAGTGGAGTTGGAACCCATATTAGGACAATTCTCTTACTGGATAGTTCTCTCCATTTAGCATTTGGTCCATGTTGCACTGTATCTGTATACTGCATGGGTTCCCAAATGTTTTGGGCAAGTGACAAATGAACATTATGAATTTCCTCAATCCCAAGCTTCGACCATATTTTTAAATTCCAGATTTATAATACAGGCCTACTGTACCATTTGCACATTTTATTATGAATATTCCTTGCACTGACTTACCAGTCCAGTGGGGAGTGTTGTGTTGTTATAGAAAAAATCCATGCTGGGGTGTTGTGGCAAAGGCAAAGCAGCTAAACTTGAGCTATACTTGATGCATGATTTTGAATGCGTGTACAGAAGTAACAGTAAAGCGAGTGGCATTATTGTATCATATGCACCTTCGAAAGATTTAAAACAAACATCCTCTAGACGGGCCGTCAGATTTCCAAGTTGAACTGTAAAATGTTTAGCGATTTCATGCACAGCGGTATTAAACACTCTGATCAGCTCTGTCTCTTAAAACTTTCTGCTGTCATCGTGATTGTTGTCATGGGCTGCATCTCAAATCGAAAACTTTGACCGTACATTCAAAAGTATTTACTAATCTGGAAAATCAAGAAGGCTGGTACACAAAACAGACCTTTTGGTAGGTATGAAGGCAACAAATGTGGTTTGTAATCACTTAGTATTAGTATAAGTATAACAGTCTTATACTAATAAGTATTAGTATAACAGTCTAGAATAATACATACTAAGTATATGATTTGAGACACAGTGCTAGTTTAGCAGAGGTAGATGTGCTGGGAAAAATTTTTTCCTTGTCAGGATAGTGAAAGAGACAAATATAGCACATATTACTTTAAACGTGTCAACTGGATATTTAGAGATCTTTCAACTTCATACATGGCCTTTGCAGTTTTCGTATTAAATTCTACTGTGTATTGCTTAATATCGCGTACCAGCTGAGTAAAAGGTTGTAAATTAAATTTTGGAAAAGGATGGCTTAGAAACTGTATTTCATAATGGATTTAGACATTTGGTCCTGTTTTATTTTATACAGACTTAGTATTAATATTCATTAAATGGTTCCAACTCAGGTGTGCAGCTTTGCAGAATGGCAAACCCAGACATCCTGAATGCTCTGCGGCATCTTAAGTGGTTCAGACTAAATAGGAGGTTAATCTCCATTGCTAATGATATTCAATACATAGAAAATGCCTGCAATGAACATGAATGTCACCTGATTTCCAGGAACTTGAATGTCAAAAGGTCCAAACAAGAATAAGATATGCGCACGCAACAAAACTCATCCGTCTTCTTTGACTTCGCACCATGCCTGAACTTCCTGAAAGTTAATTTGATTTAGAATGCAGATTTTCCCAATTATACTTCACTTGCACATTCAGAGGGAACAAGCTCCCTGATTACCGAACAAATCACTGAAAAGAATCTATTCATCATCAAACTTCATAAAGCCAAAAATAATTGGGTTGTGTTGCCTCGAGATCAACCCACTTGTACTATCACTTCGGCGAGAAAGCGTTCATTTACACCAAAGATTCACCATTTCCATTCTTGGTTAAAAATCTGCATCTTGACATTTACGCTCTTTTAAAAGCCAACCCTGTCAATGGAACCTCGCTCTCGGCTTGTGCACCTGCAGACATTCTCCAACATGACACACAATCACCCAACACACATACACACACTCCCCTGAGCTTGTGAAAGAAATTAGTTTCACCATCTTATCCTAAACGTTTCAGTGGTGGAGTGGCTGATTGCTATTTCAGAGGCAGTTAAGGCCAGCGGTGGGGGTGAGGGAGGTAGGGTTTGCAGACCTTGTATGCTACTAGGGGCTTATTACACCAAACTGAAGATTAATTTGCTGCTTCTTAGCAGCCAATTTAATGCCTTTTGTTTGTGAGTGAGGGATGGGGTGAGGGAAATGAACATTAGGATCCCCCCTTCTGACCTCCAATATGGAAGATTTCCAGGTATAATATTTCTTCTTTTTTAAAATTTCCTTGCTTCTTTTGGTACTGCTTTAGTTCTCTAACTCTTGGTCCAACGACCTTTTTGCCACTTCATTCTTCCTGTGTCCTTGGTACGAGGATTGATTTTTTTTCTTCGCTGTTATAAGAATTATTCCTTCCTCTCTCTCTCTTTCTCTCTTCCTCCCCTTCCCCCTTCTCCATTTCTCTTTCCCTCCACCTATTCAAGGTAATTTGATTTGCCTTCTCCAGATGATTGGATTACAAGACTGACGTCAATTTCCATGCCCTCACAGTCCAGCAGGTCTATACTAAGTGCAAGTTCTCTCTCTGACACACACACATATTGTATGTACAGTACATAACCAAACATGAACCCCTCAACCACAAACACAAACATCAGCGAGAGCTTAAAACCCAAACATAAACCTTTAAACCTTAATCATGAATGCTTAAATATTATCCATGTCCCTAAATTCTATCCTGGCCATGAACCTCTAACCTTAACCATGAATACATAAACACCACCAAGACCTCAAACCCAACCACTGAACCTCTAAACAACAACCATGAACTCATAAACATCAACCATGAATGCATAAACTCCAGCCAAAAATGCATAAGCATCAGCTATGGTCCTAAATCCTAATAATGGGCACATAAAATTATCCATGGCCCTAAACCCTAACCACAAACCGCTAAACCTCAACCATGAATGCATAAACCCCAACCATGGATCTCTAAACCACACCAGTGAACACAACCACCAACAAAACCGGAAAGCCCAGCTATGAACCTCAAAACCTCAACTGTGAACATTTAAACACCAGCCATAACTTAAATTCCAACCATATATTTCTAAACATCAGCCATGCACTCCAGCCATGAATGCATAAACTTCAGTCATGGTCCTAAACCCCAATCATGAATACAAACATTATCCATGGCGCTTAAGCATAACCACAAACCTTTAAACATCAACAGTGAATGAATAAACCTCAACAAGACCTCAAATCCAAGCCTAACCCTCAAAATCTCGACCATGAAACTCTTAACCTCAACCGTGATCACAAAAACATGAAACATGGCCCTAAACTCCAACAATGAACATCTTAACCTCAGACATGAACACAAAGACATTATGCATGGCCATAAAGCCCAAGCATGAAGATCTAAACCTCATCTATGAATACTACAACATCAACGATGGCCCTAAACCCCAATCATGAACCGCTAAACATCAACCATGACCACATAAACACCAGTCATGGCCCTACATTCCAACCACAAACTTCTAAACCTCAACCATGAACCCCTAATCACACAACTCTTAATCTCAGAGATATTCTGCTAAACCCAGGCACCTCAACTATGAATGTCTTAACACAAAACTTGAACCTTTAAACCCAATCATATTGCCATCATGCCAAGTCATGACCTTTTAAACACACAGACTCCAACCAGGCACCACTGAACTTAAATAAGCCCCAAACATAAGCTCCAAACACTAATCGTGTAAACTTAAGCCCCAACCCCGAACTCTTAAACCCAAACATATCCCCATAAACTCCAACCATCAACATTTAAACTCCAGTCTTGAATCCCTAGATTCTTCTGTGTCCAGCTCCCATATACATTTGCACACATACCACAAAGCAAGCCACTTGAATACCTCCATTCTTCAAAGGAAAAACAAACAGTGTGTACATGTCTCATGTATATATACATGTATATATTATAGCTGTACTTATACTCTTCCACAGCGTTAGTCCATTGTTCCCCTCCCCAGCCACTCCTCATTTTCGCATCTATCTTTGAAGGCAGCTCTCGGCGCTCTGCTCAGACGCATACTGATGCACTGATTTGATCCTAGTCTTCAAGTAATTCCCCCCTCTCCATTCACTCCTTATTACTGTGACCAAAGCGTCAAATCAAATCTGCTCCACTCGTCCCACCATGAGCAAATGTGAATTCTGTTTGCGCACCAGACAAAGGATGACATCAAATGATGCAATCAAATTAATATTGCTTCTGTCATGACAGGTCTTTTTAATGTGCTGATTTCAATCACTGAAGATAACATCTAACTCACTGAAGATGGCAAGGGACTCGTGCAGCTGTCTACTTGTCTTTTAAATAGATTTATTAAGTGTCATTGGTCTAACATCACGTTGCAGTTGTACAAAATAGTCAGAGCAAGTGAAAGTAAATATTCAACACATTCTACTATAAATTGTATTGTATGGTCTGTTATGAACGGTAAAATATTTAAGAAGAAGACAAGAAATGTATATATAACTTGACATTCCTAATTTAATTCCTGATATTCCCATTGCTTTAGAATTTCCAAAAAAATTGCGTGACTCCATGCAAATTGGTGTGGGATGTGGTTCTTATGATGGAGGATTTTTAGCCATGCAAACAATCATAACAGATTGATAATAGATAAGTTTTTGATAGAAATCAACATCACATAATTGATTATTTTGCAGTAATACCTGATACATTTTTAAATAAAAGTTTTGGGATGGGCTAATTATGGGCTTCATGCTCACACAACTGCATAGAATTTATTACGAAATTCATGCGTTCATTTATATAGCTAGCCTGGGAAAGAAAAAAAAAATTAAAAAATGATCTCATGAACAGTGTGTATTTAAAAATTAAATAAAAATGCAAACAATGTCAACATTATTTATTGAAATAGACAAAAAAACAACTTTTCATATGATTAAGGATCCAGTGTCAGATATAGGAAATTTGACACTGACTACAATTGCATTATTGTTTTATATTTACAAAGATCTATCATTTTAACACTTTTATTTAGTTTTTATATTCTCAGGATAAAATGCCCTAAGGATAATTGAAAAAATGTTTTTATCTTTTTTTTTTTTTTTGTAATTTAGTCTTGGCCAATTTCCATCCACCAGTCAGCTCTCCCCTGAAGGCTAACATGTGCTTCCTCCGAGACACATGATGCCAGCAAACTGCATCTTTTCGAACTGCTGCTCATGCTGTGTCACAGGGTAGCATAACACACTCGGAGGAAAGCGCTATCTACCACCTTCCACATGCATGAACTCACAGACTCTCACGATTGGCTAGTGTCGCTGTGACTGACAGGAGAGAGAGTATACCATCCCTCCCACCTAGAGAGCAAGGCCAGTTTTTCTCTCTTAGGCCCCAGTTCTCCTGATCTCCAGATGATAAGGCAAACACTTTTCTGTTGTCCCTCTCAGGAGCCAAAAATTATTTTTTTAATAAGAACTTTTGATGTCCATTAGAAAAACTAAGCTGAGCAGATAAAATAAAAAAAAAAATAAATAACATATTCCCTTTTAAAAAATATTAACAGTCATCATGGAAGAAATATTAAAGCCACTTGTGACAACCAAAAGCTAGATTCAGCATATTGGATTTCAGTCCGACCCCTCTGTATACACACACACACACACACACACACACACCTGCAAGTGAGCAAATCTCCAAGCACAGCCACAGAGAGCAACGAAGGAGCCTATTAATTAATGCAGTGAGTGTGCCTCCTGCTTGCAATGTCACAGCAGAGAGTGTAGGCAAGGAAACACGAGTCTCAGCTTGATCTGATTAAGAGCGTGTGTTTACTGTTTATTAAAAAGCCCTGATCAAATTCCACTTCTACAAGCAAAACAGGCTTCGACCTTCTCATACCACATATGTTTAATGTAGATCTTCTAAAGTTCACAGTAGCTGAAACCAATTTAAATTTGTGTAACAGATTTCCTTTTATTTACATTTCCCTTTCAACAACTATTTTTACATAATATTCATTCAGCTAGAAGCTCAATATTAGGTTTGCAGTGCACTAGCTTTCGCTAGGAGGCAGAGGCCGTTGATTATTAAGTGGCTCAGGGGAAGGTTTATGTGAAACTGCATGCTTCTCTTGGTACTGCCTTATTAAAGGACTTTGTTCAGCCTGCACAGACTTCCTCTCTCTCTCTCTCTCTCTCTCTCTCTCTCTCACACACACACACCTGTCTCATTCTATCACAGATAGTGAAAAAAATGATTATTTATATTGCTTCTTGCACAGAGAGAATTTTCAGTAATGCAAACATGCAATCATCACAGACAGATGATTGATGATTTTTTGCTAGAATTCAGTGTTGCTGGTTACATGGCAATACATGGTGGAAGTGAGGAGAGGAATTCTCTTTCCTTTGGGCTCTTTTTCTTTTCTGAATTTTGTTTGACATATAAGAGTAGTCAGAAAAATTAACCACGCAATTTATTATGCTGCAGTAACACCTGAACTCCATTACTCAGGTACCCATACATGTGGATGATCATGGAAGAATAAGCAAAAAAGTTTAATCTTTTAGATTTATAAATATATTATATTATATTATAACATATATTTAATATAAAATATAACATATATTATAACATATATATATATATATATATATATATTTCATATCAGTTAAGCTTTCTAGAGTTAAGATTCTAGAGATGAATTTAATGCTCCCTGATTTTAATGCTCTGTGCCATGCCTTGTTCTGTTTGACTGAGAGAGCTGAGTGTTACTGTCAGAATAAAAGGAGAAGGAGCTCTGTACATTTAGGTCAAAAATGAAGAGATGCCACTGCAGTTCGCCGTCACGCATATAAGCCATACGAATATCCATTAATTTAAGATCTCCTCTGTTACATTTTGAAAATAGCCTTTATTTTTGCTTTTCAATTTTTCTTCCTCTTCCAAATGGCCTACTATTTCTCAATTTTAATTTCCCCCACCCTCTACATCCCTTTCTCTCTCAGTCACTGTTACTCTCTTTGCCACATGCTGAATAAACAGCATTAGCTATTAGTAAGCAGGTCATTCAGGCATAAAATTATACCTCTGGGCCCCATAAACAACAAAAAGCTTTGGAAGAATTAAACCTCTATGGACCATATTCATTGTTGAGTTCACACACAGTGACTAGTTAAAACCAAAATTGTGCACAGACTTTTGAATATGAACCTCCCGTGAAATACAGGAGGTGTACTACTGGAGGAGCAAAACAAAGCTAGATCTCATTAAGATAAAATATAATTTTCTTACATTGCTGGCATGTTATTTTAGTAATTTTCAGTGGAACTGATATTAAGGTATTTTACATCAATATTATTACAGTTTTTCTCAATTGCATATATGCAAAAGTTGGAACAATCAACAAAAAATCCATAAGCTTCAATTCTGCTCTTAAAAGAATCAAATACTCACGGGAATACAGTATAAACACTACTGTTGTGTTTTCATTCATGTTACAGATTGGACTCTGGATGGGACTGTTGTCCATCCAGTTTGTCTGTTGCTAACTAGAGAACTGGAACAATGATCTGTGTTTGACTGGAAAACTGGGGATTTTGCTCTATAACAGAGTGGACCTCATAAAAATACTCGAGGGTTCGTCATATATTCACAAAAGGTTTTTCCATGTTTAGTGGTTTCCAGCTTTTTTAAAATCGCCCCTTCTCACAGTTAACTTTGTGCTTTTAGTCTGTAGCCATAATTAAATATCATTCTGTAAATTAATTTGCAGTGTATTGCACTGTAGAGAAAAAAAGGCTCTTGGAATTTCGCTAACTGTGTTAACACACTCTGCTTTCACTGTCAGGAGGAAGTTTACATCTGTTCACAGGCCGCATTTGGCACTGGGGCCGGACTTTGGACAATCCTGCCTTAAGGCACCTGATAGCAAGATTAATGTAATTATTCAATAACTTTTGAACTAAAGCACAACAGCAGTGTCCTAGAAGATCTTCAGTTCACTTTATGGGAAAGCCGTTGTTGCCTCTTCACTTTGGTGGAAATGCAGTCTAAGAACGATCTAAGTCAACATCCATTCTTGATCTTTCATAAAATGGGGTTTTTCATAAAAACACTTTACACAAATGCACTGCTGGTGTATAATGGACTGCAATTATCCATGATGTGTCTGTCCTGAGGAGCTATCTCTAGCTCTACTTTATAAATGAATGACACAAATGTAATAAGTAAGACGTTTCATTTCAGACCACAGATTTTTTTTTTTAAGCGAGCAAATAATGATTCTCTAGACAGCACTAAAATAACTGCTACTGAGTCAGTCACATGAGGGCAAATTTGTGTGTGTGTGTGTGTGTGTGTGTGTGTGGGCAGAGATAGTGCACTTGTCTACATCCTCAGCATTATTTTGCTTTTGAAACACACTTAATGCCAGATGACTGTTCAGATAAGTAACTGCCTGTACTGCCATTAAATGTCAGCCATTTCATACACTCACAGAAATCACAGCGGATTTGCCTCTGACTCCATAATTGTAATCGCATTAGACATGGAATCAGAAAAGAATGCAAAAAAGAGGGGCATTCTCCAGCGCTTCAATTATTCTCCATTTTTGTGACAGTTGTGATACTGAGTGCAAATTGAAAGAATGAGAGAAAAATGAGAGACTGTGCATATCTTGACTGCTGGTTTCCATTGCCCATAGCATGGAACGGACAGATTGAACTACAGGTCTCTCCGGACTGAATATTGCTTAAACAGGTGACATTTACAAATGTTCCAGTCCATCCACTCTCATTGCAGCATTCTGCCCTTTTGTTCTCCGCTTGCAACCCTGTAAAATAGATCACTTTTGATCCTCAGGACCTTGAGATCCCAGTTCCTACAGGGACCCCATCAAAGATGTTAGATATAGTATCAATTAAAACATTTGTATAAAAAAAATGGCTAAATATATGCCTAAGGACAGACTTATCAACTGACTGAAATGCTATGATGATCATGGGTCTATTGATGTGGTGGGCATAGGGTATAATCAAGATGGGGTTATTTGATTGCTAGGCAGTTTGTGCAAAGAAAGAAAAAAAAACAACTGTGTGAGATTTTCTCTGTTCTTTCAAACAATAATTAATAGGAACTGGCTGAAGTAAGTCTTCACCCTGACAGGAGCATTAAATCTGAAGGTTAGACAGAGATGTAGTACTTGTTTCTTTCTACATTAAACAATGTTGTAGAAACAAAGTCTCTGCCTTCTGAGCTTTCAAACATAGCAAGAACAAATGCACAAAAATCACCATGCAATTCAACAATTCAACTCTTATACCTGCGGCATCTGCAGATTGAAAATGTGTTCATCACTGCAAAAGTAAACTCTTGTTGGATGCATTGTGTCTTTTTGGAAATGATTAAATCAAATCAGGCCCATTATAATGAAATCAATTAAGTATTATATTTGTTCTGTGTGGAGGAAAAATAGCATTCCTGAGATGTGAGGCATCAAAAATGACATCTCAGTCTGCAAAAATCTTAGATAGTTTAATCACATTTCCAAGAACCTTGTTATTTCGAAAAGTTAAAAAAACATTTTATTGTGGAATAACTTAAGATATTGTGAAATAACTTAAGAAGAAATTCTTTGTTGCCCTTTTAGACATCTCTTTTATCTTTAGACCTCATTTCGTCTACAGGTTTAAAATATGATGGCAGACATTCATACTGCCAATTTCTAAATTTCTGCCAATTTCTGTAATAAGATATTTCATTCTAGAAAAGCATTAATATTGCATGACTTTTTCTTTTTCTTTAATGACATTACTGCAGTTGTCTGTAAGGACAATGAAACCTCAGAGTGTAAAACTGCATTTTAATTTTAAAAATATTGGCTTTATAGCACAAATACAGGTGAGCTTGATATTCACTTTATAGCTGGCTATTCTTATGTTGTTGCTTAATGTATGCTGCTTAGCCTAGCTGTACAACATTATAACAATGCTAAACTCTTACAGTACACAATCGTGATGCCATAAAATCCATTTTAGATAAAGGTAAAATTAATCTTATCTTGTCTGTTGTGAAAAATCGTGCTAGACAAAACACACACACACACACACACAGAACCAGTTATTTGGATAACTAGCAAGACCTTCCTCAATTTCTCAATCAAGCTATCTAGCTATCTAAATCAGTGCTAGTGCAGTGGACATAGCTAGCTAAACCAGAGAAGACAGTGCCTCTGTAAACCTTACTTTAGGACTATATTTATCTAGAAGCCATATTTAGTGCTAATGCTAATAGTAACAATAATATTAAGTGCTACCAGTACCAGTACTAAAACATTAGCTCGCTTTGGTTTGTTTATGTTCTGTTATTATTCTCTATCTGTAATTTGATGTTACAACCACCCAATACATTTAGCACATTTCTTTTTTCTTCTTCTTCTTCTGCGTACTACAACTGTATGTCTACTGCTTCGACAAAAGCCTGTTAGCATGAGAATCTATTTTTCTTTCACCACATCAAACTAGAAGTTGGACTTTAATTGGCCATGCCTACGATCTATGTGCTAAAGAAAGACCAGGAAGTAAACAGATCCAGTAACATTTCAATAGATTCTTTCACATTCCAGCAGAATATTTTATGACACCCCATGAACCCTAGCATTTTAATTCATTAAAGTAGTTTTATTACGTTATTAGAAATTAAATTAACCAACACATTCCAATACTGCATAGTCTTTTCTATCCTGCTCTACTTCATGTTTTCTTATCTGATCTGCTAGTACACAGTACACTCATGGTATATCAATTGAAAATGTATTTTCTCTAGCTGCTTCATTTTGCCAGTAGGCACTGCTAAATAATTGATAGCTACAGTTTCGGTGGGTTCGCTGCTTGTACAGACCACCTCTAATTTCCATCTTTATGCAAGCAAATTTATCTTTATTTGCGTCTTAAGAGCACAGATGATGGAAAGTTGGTGAATGCACTGTAATCCAGTTGTATCTGTGGAATATATTACACACCTTTTATGAAATGTGTGTTTGGAAAAGGCTGTATTTTATTGATGAATCCATTTCTCTGCACAGTTTAGACAATGATTTCTGTTGGACAGTTTCCTTACAGTTCATTTTTTACAAGTTGCATTAACAAACCTCGTCACAGGAGTCATTTAACCCCTCTATTGAAAAAAAAGACAGGAAATACAACAGAGTGCAAAGTAAAATAAAGTCTGATTTGTATATAGTGTGCAGTGGTAAAGCTAAGACCATGCAGAGTCAAGACCATACACAAGTTCTGCAGAGCATGTGCAGGGGAGTGTTGAATGTTGCACTGGGGATACTGAGCAATGGAAGGCGTACTCTGAGGAACTCTTTAACCCAGTGGATATCTCCTTTCAGGAAGCAGAACCAGAAACCTCTGGTATTTTGAAATCTACTTTATTGGTTAGAAACCTTCATAGTGACCAGGTTGTAGAGGTGCATGAGATTTGGCTGAAGATGTTAAAGACACTACATAAGGTTGGGCTGCAGCTGTGCCTTTGGGCTAGCAAACTGTGATGATGGTCAGTATTTTTTTTTAAAGGGAAGCAGAGGATGTGTTCACAGAGGGTGTGCTAACAGTCTGTGCCAGGGTTCTGGAGACAAGACTTTCTCTGATAGTTGAACCTAGAATTCAGGCGGAACAATGCAGGTCCCAGGCTGTGGAACAGTGAACCAGCTCTTTACTCTTGCACAGGTTTGTGAGGGTCATGGGATTATGCTAATCCAGGCTACATGTGTTTTTTGGATTTTGAGACATTGTGTGTATATATTGATGATGGTGGTAATGTAGGTGTATGGGGTATCTGGGTCACTGGGACATCAAGATGCAGCCAAAATTGAAGATGTGTCCAGTATTTGCAGGGATGTGCGAACTGAGGTCATAAGCAGCAGCCAAGTAAGAAGCTGGAAAATCAACACCTCCAAGTTTGAGGTCATGGTTCTCTCAGATGAGGGGAAAGACCTTGCCCATGTAGTTTAAATACCTTGGGATCTTATTCACAAGTGATGGAAGTGATGGAAAAAGACACTGTGAAAACAGATCAGGTCAGTGGCAGTCATCGCTGTGTTACCGTCACTATACTGGTCTGGACCTGCTGGAGAGATTATAATCACACAGTTGGCTTGGGAACATCTGGAATCTGTGACCAGAGATAGAGAAGTCTGGTCTGTTGCGACAGTGACCCCCATCAGAAAAGACAGAAGAAAATTGAATGTATGAATAAAGGAATATGTTGAAAGATTATGTGCAGCAGATAAATGATTTAAATACACTCTTCAAATCTGTCTCTTTGTGAGCACCCTATATGATGTTGAACATCTTATTCCAAACTCATGGCAATAATATGGAGATCAGGGCTTCCAAATCAACCTTGGCAAATCATGTCTCTATGGACCTCACTTTGTGCACAGGGGCATTGTCTTGCTGGAACAGGTTTGGGCCCCTGAGTTCCAGTGAAGGGAAATCATAATGCTACAGCATACACTCTATAGACACTATAGACGATGATGTGCTCCAACTTTGTGGCAAAAGTTAGGGGAAGGCCCATGTATATGGGGTCATGGTCATGTGTCCACGTACCTTTGACCATGTAGTGTATATAGACACACCTAAACTCAATTTTATGTGTGTACAGACAAACATACAACAGTTATTCAATGTAAGTGTGCCATAGAATTCTTCACTCAAAAATTCTTCACTCACCTTCACAACATGAGACGGAGAGAGAGAAAAAGGGGAATTGTGAATAAGAAGCAGGACCCTATTTCACACTACAAGAGATGTGACCTTTAGAAATAGCATTGTCTAAAACATGCCCCATATCTCTTGCTCTGGCTTTTTCTCTTTTTCTCTCTCTATCTTTCCCTCTGTCACACAAATGGACACGAGCAAAGTGTAACACTGTGCATACATACACACAGTCAAATGCACAAAACCAAGCAGACCGTGCCACTCTGAATCTGATAAACAACACTTTCTCTTAGTGGACACACATGACTGCAAGCATTAAGCTTCTAGCAGCAATTACATTAACCTTTCACTCCCAAAACCCTGCTGTTAAAATTTCTAAATGTAATGGTAATGCCTGCAGTTTTTTGTATGAAATATTATTTATGAGGTACTTTTTACACATGTAACAATTAAATTAGTTATTTTCCCTGTTCGCTGTTAGGTCCTAGTAATATATGCAGGAATAGTTAGTCAGGATGAGGATGAGCACAACAGAGGTCTTATCCCATTCAAGTCTGATCTCAACTATTTACAAACATGAGGCCTTGGATACAAAAAATAAATGAGACCCATTTGAACTAAAGTGACTAGTCTGGTATTTAGCAGGCCAGTGAGGCAGAGCTTTGGAAAGCCCAGCCAGGAGTAGAGGTGGAGCTGGATGTGGCACACCATGGCATTTGTCCAACTTCTTTTCAAGGGAGGCCAAAATATATTCCATTTTGTGCAGTATGCATTTCTCCACTAACACACATGAACATGAACACTCAATATGTAGGTGAATTTGTCACAAAAACCTTATTGTTGTAGTGTGTTGCTGTAGCTCTCTGTAGTGACACTGTAGTGACACTCTGTAGTTACAAACACTGCCATTATATTCAAGTGCACTGAGGAAGGAGGAAGTGCAGAACAGCCCACTAACTCTTCCAACAAGAGGTGGCTGACAGTTACTGTAGTACTCCGGATTTGTAAGGATTTTCACTGCTGTAGGCTTTGATGTAATATTGTGTGTGTGTGTGTGTGTGTGTGTGCTCGCATGTTTTTGGATCTTGGTAGAAATCTTACAAAATGCCCCCATAAGGATAGGAATATATGATATGACAGAAATATATATTTGACCTTGTGAGGACATTTGGCTGGAAAACTGATTTTTATTATTAAAACACAATAAATTTAATAATTATGTCAATGGAAGGTCCTCGCAAGGATAGTAAGACAAGTGTGTGTGTGTGTGTGTGTGTGTGTGTGTGTGTGCACCTGTCAGTCAGCTAGCCCCAGTCTGTCACCCTTCATTCACAGCAGACATCTCCTGCTGTAGCAAGACAGCAGACACATCAGACCCACATTAGAGAGAGTATCAGGAACACTGCACCTCCACAGTTATACTCATCCCTCTGCGTGGGGGCATCATTGCAATGCAGTGTTCAAATATCTAATATTGAAAATGCTTTAATGTATGTTCATAGTTGGTCAGCAGGGAATATTTATAAAGTACTTACATAGCAATATGCTTTCCATATGTCTGAACATACTGCAAGTAGCTGAACAGACCCACACACATACACATGCAGGAGGCATGCAGTTCCCAGCAGACTGGCTTATTCCATATAACAGAGATACTGTATGTTAGGTAACTTGTAATCCAGGCTCAGTGTGCTAATCCCTGTCCTTTAGCACAATAGGAAGTCTCTCCCAGCAACCAGGAAGGCTGACTGATACTATATTATAAAGGGGCAAAAACTTGAAGTATGTGTGTAAGAGAGAGAAAATGACTCAGACTCAGCAAATGTGTGGAAAAATATCTGGTCTGACGAAACCAAAATTGCACTTTTGGGCCCTGGCACAAAGTGCAGTGATTGGTGGAAACAAAATACTGCTCATGCTCATCACTCTGAGAACACCATCACCACAGTGAAGCATGGTGGTGGTAGCATTATGTTATGGGGATGCTGTTCATCAGCAGGGCTTGGGGAACTGGTCAGGGTTGAGGGCCAGATGGATGGAGCTAAATAAAAGACAATCCTACAATAATATCTTTTCCAGTCTGCAAAGGACTTGAGACTGGGGCAGAGATTCACCTTCCACCAGGACAATGACCCTAAGCATTCTGCCAAAGCTAAACTGGAGAGATTCAAAAACAGGAACCTGAAAATGTTAAAATAGCCCATTCAATGCTCAGACCTCATATTTGTGGCAAGACATGAAAATTGGTGTTTATTAACGGTTTTCATCAAATCTGACAGAACTTGAGCAATTTTGCCAAGAAAAATAGGCAAAGATATCAGGATACAGATGTGCAGATCTGATAGAGACATATTGCAGAAGAATTGCAGCTGTAATTGCAGCCAAAATGTTTCCAAGTATTGACCCAGAGAGGTGAATACAAAATATGTGTACCATAATAAAATGGCTAGTAAGTGTATAAATGATGGCTGCTTTACTAATCATTTTTTAAGGGTTTCCTTTAACCATGATGAGTCTCTGCCTCAAACTCATGAGCATTAAACAGGCATTTATCATTTGGTAGCACATAATGACTATTCAGACCTGACAGGTGACAAAGGAAACAGAGACAGTTGTGGCTGAATATGAAGAGTGAGTTGGAAACTCTACCAACTTGTTGCACTGTTTTACCTCTGGCAACTTTCTTTCTTCTATCCTCTTCTCACTTTCACACTCCAACTTTCATCTTGCCTCACTGCTCTGAAACACTATTCCCTCACTTTCTTCTGCTTTATCCATCTCAGTGCCTCTTTCCTCTGCACTATGGTTTATGAAATAATTCTATTAAGCATTATCCATGCCTCCTTTCAAGGCCAAATGCACAAACTCCTTCTCTTCATCTTTCCCTCTCACTCCACCCATGAATTTCTCTCTCCATCCATTTCATCTCTCCTGGGCGTGTAAGGCAGGTGATGAAGAGAGTCTGTTTTGAGGCTATAGCTCTTTGTTACTTAGCAACATGCTGGGAAAAAAAGTCTGAGTCATTGGCTTTCTCTCCAGGAATATGTGCCTGCCCAGTCTAAGGTCAGGTCAGGGATCTTCCTGGCCTAGGAGCAGAGATTCGGCAAAATAGAAAAACACACTGCATCCACTACATTTTTAACAAGAGCTCTGAAGATCAATAATGTATGGTTACAAGTATGAGTAAAATTCAGACAGTGAACAGATCCCAGGCATGAAAACACAGTATTAAGGTGGTCTTGGGCAAACCTCTTGAGCTGCTTAGGTATATCTCCAAGTAACTGTTAGCCAGTATTGTTAAAACTATTAATTAAAAAGGAACAGTCTTCCAAGGTGTTTCAGCCTGGCATATTATGCATGAGGGTTAAATTATTTATTTGCTAGTCTGTTCTGCAAGTTACAAATCTTTTACTGAAAGCCAACCACCTCCATCCATCTGTCAGACAAGATACACACAGGAAAGAAAATCCACCATAAGTGCGCACACACACACACACACACACACACACACACACACACACACACACATTCATGGCTGTAGGCATAGACATTCACACAGATACTCATACAGAGCAGTGAGTGTATTTAAGCACACAAACATGTTTTGCCAGTATGACTGTGATGTATAGAGAGAGTTATTACTGGGCTGTTTGCAGCTGATTCCAGTTAACTATCTTGTCAAACCCATATTCAGAGACCACCACTCAGCTGGAGAACACTGTACAACATCATAGCTCACACACACACAACTACACTCACTACTTCATTGTACATAACAAGTATTTCCATTTCTGTTCTTTTTATTTCCATCCCTGCCTGCCATTTCATTCCTTTCCCAATCTAGGAAACTACCACAGGGAGACCGAAAGAGGGAGAGCAAGAGAGGGGCGGAGAGGGTAGGAAGCCTCATGCATTATGTATCCAGGTCCAGCTCTGCAATCACTCTTCTTCACCTCCAGGGAAATTTGAAGTACTCAGCTAAAATGGATTTTCTGGATGGAAGGGTGAAAATAAATAAGCATTTTGGTTTTAGGCAAATTTCAATATAATGTACAGGAAGAAACAAAAAAGATATAATGGGGTGAGACTGTGGCAGTGCTTGACAGCAGGCCTCCTTTATTATACTGACAATTACACCACACTGGAGCATGACAGACACATTAGGCTTATGGGGCAAGGGTTTTCATCACTAATCTGCTGTATTGGTTATAATATGATATTTCAAAAGAGCTGCCTCATAGCTTTAGGGTCCCTGGTTCTGTCTTGAGCTTGGGTTACTCTTTGTGTGGAGTTTTGCATGGAGTTTCAGATTGGCTGTGATAAATTGCCCATAGGTGTGAAGGACTATATGGTGCCCTTTGATGAATTGGCAGCTTCCAGTATAGACGTGTAACCACCCAGGCAAAATAAAATTAAGGGTAAAGGAACTTTTACATACAATATATAGTTCAAAATAGTGTGCTAAAACACGACTTAAGTGTGCCATGCCATCTGTACCCCATATATTCACTGAGCACTGACAGTTGGATGCTGGTTGAGTTATCTTTCTGAACTAGATTCACTGTTTTGTACGTGTTCCCTTTTCAAACTCTTTTTTCTGATTCATCTTGAAGAATTGTATCCACATCTCATCTATAGACAAAAGCCCTGCCTAATGTCCACTCAGGAAGATTGAAACTCTGACTTTGAATTATATCTGAATACTACACCAACAAACACATTCAATACATAGCTGAGACAGTACACAGAGTACAAAAAGACAAGTCTCTTCTATACAGAAAATATTAAACCTTGAACTGCTGCCAGAATAGAATGTGTTTCAAACCAAAGATTTGAAAGTTATACTGTGTTGGATGGTTATTCTGTCATCAGACAAGTGAATGTTCAATACCACTACTAAAATCATATTTGGCTACTTTCTTCAACAGACATTACTTCCTTACATAGCTAACAGTTTGTGGAGTGCGAAAAGGAAATCTCTTCCACACACTCATAAAATGTTATATATGGATCTAGATTGACTCCTGGAAAGGGCTGTTTCATACGAAAGAAAATCATCTATCAAAGAGTTTCTCTGTCATCAGACATGGTTGAACATTCAGCAGCACTTTTGTTTTAAATATGCACACTTCTTACTAATTTCCCATTCACTCTGTTCTCACCCCAGAATAATTCATACATCATTACGTGACTTATCTCTGCTGCTCAAAAAAACGTAATGAGGAAATCTTATTCAACACACTCGCTTCTTCAAATGAACATTCAGAATAGAGGAAAATACATTACAATCTGGGAAATAGAAGTGCTTGTATTTGCAGCAGCAATCTATGGGAGTCAATGAAAGTGCATGTATTTGCCGTGGCAATCTATGGGAGTCAATCTATGAGTGCATAATGAAGTCTGTAAGTGCAGCTAACCAAGTGGCCTGTGATGGCTGTTGAGAGGCCAGACTCAAGGCCCTTATCACCAATAGGTTTGTATGAAATATGCCAGTGGGATATTTAATAAGCCCGCTTTTCTACTGTTCACTTTTTAACCATAGAGCTTTTGAGGATATTGAGGTTCATAGTGCAATGTGCAGTGTTTGATTTAAAATCCATTTGAGTTCTGTTTGTACCCATGGAATGGACTGAACCCACCATCAAGCTCCCAAAGTACTATGCTGAGAAGGAATATGAGAAATCCACAACAATGAATTTGTAAACCCTAAACCCAGCCCCTCCATGCATTACTGTCAACCCTATGTGCTCCAGGGGCCTTGCATCATGGCTGACCCCAGCTTCCTAAAGAAAACAATGTCACTAAACTGTTTTCTTTCTTTTTAAACAGTCCATAGCTAAAGCCCATGGATTCCATTTTAATGAAACTTTCTGTCTTTTTTCATATTCCTTTCCTCTTTGGAGGACCATACCACTGAGACTTTTTTAGGAGTAATCATGGGCAGCAACATGCGTGGGCTTACGGGGCTTAATCCCTGAATGTGTTTGGTTATCAAAGTGCAAGTGTGATATAAGCTAGCTATAGAAGGCATTCATTTATTCATCTTCAGTAACTGCTTTATCCAGGTCAGGGTCATAGGGCCTATCCTGGGAATACTGGGCACGAATACAGCCTGGATGTGACAAAACCTGCACTTGCTTCTGTCTGTCTGCTTCATGACAAGAAGTGGTTTTCATGTGTGTAGGAAGTGTGGGTTTCTTATTTATTTATCTGTTAAAGTGTAGTGCTAAGATTTTCCAAATTCAGCAGGATAGTCATTATGTCCTGGAGTTTCATTGCTACAGTAGGTATATGATTACGTGCATTATAGAGTTTTATATATATATATATATATATATATATATATATATATAATTTATTATAATATATTGACCACTGGGATCTGCAGTGATGCCATTATGAGTGAATGTTATATGTTTATTAATCAAAATAGTCCTCTTTAATGACAGTTGGCAGAGAAGGTTTGATTTATTGTGGAGAAATTAATTTGTGAATGTTGGCCTAAGAGCCAATAGCATGGACAATAAAATTAAGCAATGTCATAATTGTTTATTGAGTTATTGAGGGCTAAACCAGGTGTAGGAATACGTGTATGTGTATATAACATTGTATTTCTAAAGCTTCTAAAGTTTCTTATACCCTATTTATGGCTGTTTCAGTTGACAGTGTTGTAAATAATACTTTGAGAAGTTTTGAACTCAGTTCTGATAAACCTGAGAGGAAATATTTTTGTTCAGACTTCTAACACACATCACACATAGGCATTCATTTCATCTTTAGCTTGTCTGCTGGTGTCGGCTGAGACACTGATATAGTGTCTGGCTCTTCATCAGTCAGCCATTAGAGCAGCACAAGATTAGAGCATTCATCAAGATGGAAAGGAATTTTAGTCTACTAACTGAACCGTCTTCCCCCTTACTTACTTTCCACCTGCGTATTCACTAATACACCAGTGCAACATTAACTAAAAGGGGGAACTGGACTTCTGAAGGAAACGTCCATCATATGGAGGGAGAGTGTTTTTCTTAACAGTATCATTTAAATATATTTTCATAGGATATATGAATATGCAAATCCATCTGTCCTGGGTATGATGGTGAGGTGCCTCCCTATTGGGTCAAATCAGCGGTTGTCAGGGGAGACAGGCCGACGCCCTTCTCTGGCAGCACAAGCTGTTATTGGACAGGTGCTGCTGTATATTTATGACTGTCCCTCTGCATCTAAGAACACTGAGAATACTTCCACACTGCCTTTGTCAGCATTTACACACACACACACACACACACACATACGCACGGATGTTTGTAATTTGATTTCTGTTGGGTATTTCCACTGACTTGTGTGTTCCTGTAGATAATTAAATCTATGCCTACATATACTGCTAAATATAACCTTAATTTCAGTAACTTAAAATAAATGTTTTGGCTCATCAAATGCATTGGAAAGTTATTACTCCCTACAACACAACCCCCCAAACCCCTATGCAACAAAGATAAGATTCAAACACCCAGATCCGTGAACTCTGCACTGCTACACACAAACACACACACACACACCATAAACAAATGCACAGTGAATGCAAACCTATTTGAAAATTTTGCCACCTCAGCAGCTCTGGGGTGAAGGCTAATCTCAAGGTAGCACGTTAGTGTACTAACCCTCTCTCTCTTGCTCTCCACTCTCTGCTGAGCTGCTCTCTTCTTCCCTTCATTGTAGCCTGTGCTAAAATGTCAGCTCTACTTAGACAACCAGAGAGGGGACAAGATAAAAGACGAAAAGCAATTGCCACTGTGCTTCCTGTCATGACAGAAAATGAGGAGCACAAAACAGGTGTTCTGTGAAGCTCGGAATAAAAGAGGGAGTTACAGATGCATAGAGTTTCTTTCAATATGTTTAGACTGAGGCCTCTGGTAGCCACACAAGGAAACCATGGAGTCATATTGGATCAGTACTTTTTTCTTACATTGGAGTGTGCTGCTGTACCTGTAGTATGTGCATGAGAGAGAGAAAGAGAGAAGGCGGTAGAGTGAAGTTACATGCTATAAGAGTTTTAAAAATAATTGAGAGGGATGGAAATCATGTTAGGCTGGCACAAGTAAAATGTTACATCAGAAAGTTATTCGAACTGATCACCTTTATCCTATGATGAAGTATGAAAAAAGCAAAATGTTACATCAGAAAGCAAGCTAGCTCAGCAATAATAATATTAATTAAAAAAATGGAAAATAGTGTAATTTTAACACTTAGGCTGCTTTCACATATGCAGTGTTTAGTCAGTTTGAATTGAATTGGTGTGGTTTGTTAAGGCAGATGTGAACACAATCCAAAACACAGACTGAACTAGTTATTTTATTACTTTATTCCTGACTAAACTGATCAACACATGTTTGAATTTCTAATTGCATTACTGTTGTGTTATTAAAAAATATATATATCTTGTCTATGATGTAGCTTTAGTAGCAGTAATTTACAAACTGTTTCCATCCAGTGTTGCCAACTTTTTGACTTTGTCCCTAGATTAGGTGACCTTTTAGAGGGTAGCGACAAATATAGTGTGGAGTAGATGTTAAAAACTGTCCTGGACGAATTTAGAGAGCAGATATGTTCGATTCGCCACCAGGAGTTTCACCTGCGCAAGCCGATGTTTACCATTGTTCCCAATGACCAATCACTGTTCACCATTGTTCCCAATGACCAATCACTGATCACCATTGTTCCCAATGAGCAATCACTGTTCACCATTGTTTATCCCACCCACACACTTTGTTCTTTGCTTTAAATTATATTCTTGATTATATTTACAATTAATAAAAGCTAGTTATTCCAGCCTAAATCATTTCCTTTTGTGTCTATTTCCCAAAAAAAAACTTACTACTACTGCTTTTTTATCTGTGTTCTTGATAGAAATGAAAGAATTTTGTACATAGTTTGTGGTGCCATGACCAAAGACAGTTATAAGAAATCATTTACTCTTATGATAAACCTCTATTCTATCCTATTCTATTCCGTTCTATTTTATGACTTTATCTAAGACTTTTTAATATGCCAGTAATCATGATGATTCAGTGAATACGCACATTAGTCAGTGACATCATCTGGTGAGCATGCATTAGCTAATTTCCACTGAAAAGAGCTGGCAACACTGTTTCCATCTACAAAGATGGTCTAAGGAAGATTTCTTAGTCATGTATATATATGATCTTAAGCACTTTATGTATAGCACTTTGGTCAACATTTGTTGTTTTAAATGTGCTTTATAAATAAAATTTACTGACCAACTTACTTACTTACCAGCTTGACCAGCTCAGGCTGAGATTTGGAAGAAGGTAGCTGGTCAGACCAAGCTGATTTTCATTTCTACCCATTAAAATATCAACTAGACAAAAGCAAATTTCTTATGTCCAACTAAATTAACAGCATACCTACGTTAGGCACTAAGTTACTCTTGTGTCTAAGAATGCTATATACTATAGTATATATGACAAATTATGAGCTGTTTTAGCATGTTAGTATTTTTAAATATATCGAAATTTATTTATTCTTGACAGAATAGTAGATGATAGCACAGCATTTATTTCCAATCAGAATCAGCTTTGTGTGCTGCTGTGAGCGGGTTTTTGTTTACTGTTGAGTTGGTGTGACATGAATCAGGACACCGTGTGATGCACCAGGATCTGGCCTGAAGCAGCCTGATAAACAAAGCAAACAGCAGTGGACCAGTCAAGTGAGGAGAAAACAGAATCACAAGCAGGCATACAAAAAAGTACAAAGGCAGGAAACACACACACACACACACACACACACACACACATTCCTGCCTATACAGTAAGTACTAGAATTCTAGATATAGGTGTAGCCTATCACTGTGCTTAATTAAATTAAACTCCAGGAGCTGAAGGCCATTTACCTTCACCCCAGCACTCAAATATAGTATATTACATATTACTAATCCACAATATGGACATATTAATCTCTCCAATCTCATTATATAAAAAAAGCTTCTCTTTCAAACATAAAATCAGCAGGCTTTTTTACATTGCTGAATTACTGCACTATATGCCAATCAATATGCCATTAATAAGACTTAAATGGGTCTTTGGTCTTTACGCCTCCCCACATCTGTGTATCTCTCTCATACTCACACAAATTTAATATAGTAGAACATTTTATGAAAAGGTTACATTAATAAAATTACTTATTAAGCCTTGCTAAACAGTTAAGCACTTATTCTATTAATTTTAACTATTATACAACAGTTAGTTCTATTATACAAGAGTGCTGATAGTCCAAGAGCACAAGCACATTTCACTGTTTGTATCATTCCTCTAGTCTGTGTTCACTATTTAAAATTCTAATTCTAGCAATAGTTCTTTATGTTGAAACTGTCACTACACTTACTATGAGCTGTCAGTCAGTCTGTGCACTGCATGGCACTATGTAAGGCTCTATTCAGCTGTGGCTTCTTTGGGAACTATTTCCATTGACGGAGCAAAAATAAACAAAATATTTGGCCATATTGTGTCTTAGTCACTCAACATTAATTTCTTATTAATAGAACTGTTGTATAAAAGCATTATCACGCTCGCAATAGTGCTGTTGTGCTGAATATCACCACGAGGCATGTCTATGGCCAAAATCACAGTCATTCAGTACAACAGCACTCTCGCTCCTGCGATATTGCTCAATTTTTTTCTGTGTTATTAAGCATCTATAAGTATTAGTCAGGATGCCTTAATAACCATTAAACAATACACTATTAAGCATTACTAAACAGATGCAATATAAGTGAATTATCCATTAATTAATGAGAACAAACATATTATTTTCCATATTAAGTAAGCAATTTTAAATAATAATAAATGTAACAAAAATTTTGGTAACAGGAATTAAACATTGTTTAATAAAAGTGATATCTACAATACTTACTTGCAAATTGTTTTATGTTAACTAATGTTAACTAGCTTTAATCTATAAGTATTAGTCAGCTAACTACATAGCTAGAAATATGCATGAATTAACATGAGCTAGCTAGCTAACGGGCCTAGCAAGCTACTGAAACCTGAACGGCATTTGGCTGAGTTAGCGAGTCTTTCTTTATAAACCGTTGACAAACTAGGTTGTAATTATTCTGGTGAAAGTAGTTTTTCACCAGATGACTTATTATTTTCTTGATGAATACATTCACCAGATGACTTATATAATTTTCTTGATGAATACATTTACTTTTATTCAAATGAATTATTATTAGCAGTACTTTTACTCAAGTAAGCATACTTAGTCAAGTATGTTTAGTAGTGAAGTGAAGTGACTTGTGGCCAGGTATGGTGACCCATACTCGGAATTTGTGCTCTGCATTTAACCCATCCAAGTGCACACACACAGTAGTGAACACACACACACCGTGAACACACACCCGAAGCAGTGGGCAGCCTTTTTTTGCTGCGACGCCCGGGGAGCAATTGGGGGTTCGGTGCCTTGCTCAAGGGTCTCACCTCAGCCGTGGTATTGAGGGTGGAAGAGACTGAGACTCGAACCCACGACCTTCAGGTTCACCTTCGGGTTGCAAGTCAATAGGCAGAGAAGTGACCCTGCAGAAATATTTCAGATAGCGGTGACATGAGGTGTGCACAATGGAAAGAGAGATGAATAATCGCTTTCTATTTTCCTCTTCCTCTCTTTCTCTGATTGTTTGATGGGTGTTACCACCTAATTACTCCCTTGCTTCACACCCTTCACTAAAGGACACTCTTTCTCCTCTCCCTCTCTACATCCACTGCACTAATTAGTCACAGTGATCCATCGTGCCTCTCGCTCTCTCGTTCTTTTAATTAAGACTCAGCTCTCCAGTGGAGGTTCGGGCTAGGAGTAATATCGCTGTGCTGAGGCAACAGCCCTGTCCATCATGTTGTTCTCCTCTACATGAGTCTGCAGGAGTCCTGAGAGTCAGCTTCTGGATGATAGCCAAAACCATGCCAGGATTACAAAAGCATTATAATATCCACAGTCATAGGAGAACTGAATAGCATTAATGGAGTTGATTGAGTAATCAAGTGATGGATACTTAAATAAGTCATCTTCATTAAGAGAGGCCACATATTTAAAATCCCTGGCAATCTTTTGAAAGTTTCATGTGTACAGATGGACAAAAAAACAACATAAAGTGTCTTAATAAGGTTGGGCCACAGCAAGTCACCAGAACAGCTTCACTGCACCTCAGTACAGATTCACTGGAATTGTACTGGACAGATAAGCACCTTTCTTCTAAATAAAAAAAATATTCCCTCAGTAGGTGTTTTGATGGTAGTGTCCAAAATCCAAAATGTTCCACAATTGTTCAACAGGGTTAAGAACTAGAACTATGGCCATCATTTTCATATTCATCAAACCTTGTGTCCATCTTGTGTCCCTGTGTCTTGTGGATGAGACCTCCTGAAAGAGAGCACTTCCATGAGGATAGAAATACTTCATCATAGGATAAAGGTGATCAGTTCGAATAACTTTGTAAGGATTTGCACTGACCCTTCCCTCCAAGATGACAAGTGGATCCAAACCAAACCAAACCAGCAAACCGCTTTGGATAGCAAACCAAATACAATTTATTTTGTCACTCATCTGTAGCAGAATATTATGGAGCAGTTATGGAATACACCAAATATTCAGAAACCAGCATGAGAAATTTAAATATCCAGCCCATTTTATATGAAACTCACAGTTCACACTGAACTATTATTCAGACTGACTTCCACGTAGCTACATGCTGCATATTACTTCCACTGTCAAATTAGCCTGTCAAATGAGGAAAGATTAATCTGAGGTACAGCACAAGACAGATCGACTGGCTCAGTTTTCATTAAATAGAAAACATTGAAGGAATCCTTGGATGTCCTTAGAGAAAAAAACAGGGTGACAGAGATCCCTAATACTGTAAATACCAGAGTGCTGAGTCCTGACTCTCTGGTTTCATTAAATTAAATATATCTGGCATGAGTCCATTCACCTCTCCTGTCTCACACAAGAGCTGCAATAAGTTAGTTTTGAGTTACAGCTCCTTTGCTGGCTTTTCTGTCACTCCTGCCATTGCAGGCTAATTAGCTAGATGCCAAACTCTGCAATTTCAGATCCATCACATCACAACACATCTGGGCCTTCTGTTGTCACTAAATGCTGCAACGCAGCCACCATTTCCTCCGACCTTTGAGTCAAAACATGACCAAATCATTATAAACTTCACTGACATGCTTTGAAATTAGAAAAAGCACCAGTTTGGGGTCATTGGAATTTGCACATTTTAAAAGCTTTTGGTATCAGTTTCCTTTGAATACTGTGTGTACCATGGTTCACTCTGGTCTTTCAGCCAGCACTATACACTTCCATAACGCAGGTCCAAGGAGAGATTTGGTCATAAACAGAGTAATTTTGTTTGGCTATTCTTCAGTGTACTTAATTTACTGGAGGGTGAACATTTAAATTCCATACAAAGCATAGCTAATAAACAGAGCGCCAGAAATACACCCAATCTCATTCTGCAGAAAAGGTCTTTAGCTTAGACAGCAATGCTGAATGGAAAAAAGCTAAAAACTCTATCTGCATATCAATTTAAAATCTAATTTAAAAAATAAACCAAATATCATGCAAGGTGTCTAGAAATTTGAACTAATCATAATGACTTGGTCTCAGTCTTACAAATTCATAACTCTAATAAACAGAACCCCAGTAACATACTCAGTCTCATTCTGCAGAAAAGGTCTTTAACTTCGACAGTCAATACAGAACACTGCAAAAAATGACATCTTATCAAGTGGAAATACCTTGAATATAGTCAAATTTATCTAGTATTTCCTGTTATAAGATTACAATAAAGCAAATATAAGATTATTAAACCTATTTTAAGCCATTTGTACTCATTTCAAGCTTAAAATAGTCTTGTTCTGCAGTTTAAGCATTTTTTTCTAAAAAGAAGCAAAATTATCTGCCAATAGAATAAGAAAACTACAAACTTGAAATGACTAATAATGTCCAGAAATAGGTTTAATGATTTTATATTTGGTTTGTTGTAATCTTAGAATAAGATAAATTTGATTATATTCAAGATATTTGCTCTTGCTAAGTTGACATTTTTTGCAGTGAATGGCAAAAAGCTAAAAACTCAATTTATCTGCATATCTATTTAAAACCCAATATAAAAAATAAACCAAATATCATGCAAAATGTCTGGGGATTTGAAATCATAATGACTTTGTCTCAGTCTTGCAAATTCATAACTCCATTCAAAAGGAAGTTAGGGTAAGGGGAGGAGCTATCAACTCTATTTTTAATCACAACTTGATTTGTATGAGCCTCCACTATCCATGTAAAATGTAACCAATATTTTGAATTGTCTGAAAATATTCATATGAAATTAAAATATATCTGAATATCCCGTTTACACCATATTTGCATTATTCTTCCTGTCAGACTTTTTTTTTAGTGTAATCATGTTGACTGTATTAGTACTTACCATATTTGCATGGAATATGTGCAGCACTGCGCTATGCACTTACTACGTTCAGTCACTCATCTTCAGTAATAGTTTTATCCTGGTTAGGGTCCCAGTGGTTTAAATGACTTTTTTTTTTTAATATTTTGGCATTTAGAACAGACTAATTCTCATTTTCTCCCATCCAGAAATAATTGTGGGAATAGGATTGGTCAGACTTTCTGTGAGAGCGGAATTAAACAAACAGTACTGACAAAATATAATTAAGAGCAGTATTTTATGATAATATTATCTTTTTATACTGGTTGTACCGAGACCACATTTCCAGGAGCTGTAGTTATATTAAGGTGAAGAAGGTAACACCTACAATATTAAATAAAAAGAGCACACTAACCAAGAGACGAATGCTGTTAACGTTGCTAAATAACTGTCACTATGTATGTGCACACTTACTAGCTATGAATGCTTTTTCACTGCCAAACACTTACAGTATTACATAGATCTTACTGAATCTTACTGCATTCTCCATTTTATTTCTCCACCGAATCCCCCTAGACCCCCAGATAAAAATTACCCCATCTTCCAAGCAACTCATAGTCAATGTCCACTTCTGTGAAAATCATATTCAGACTTCCCTTTACTCATACACTCACTTCTAATAACCGCTGTCATATTTCTGCCAGGTTTCCCTGTCCAGAGGCTGCTGAATCATTGATTTATTGTGACTGTGTGGAGCTTGTGGTCACCTCTACAGCCAAGCATAAATACACCACTGTGGTTGCCGGACACCGTAACCCTCAGTCTGATGAGTTTGAAGTTGAAACGATCAATTATTCGGAGCGGTCAATATTTCACATGAGAGCAGCAAGGGTGCACAGGAAGAGTTGGGGGTAGAGGTGTTAGCGTATGCTTGAATGCTTTATGTGCAAGGAGCAGACACCGTAGAGACACTCTGCAGGGTCCAAATGATTCTGATTTAAGATGACCAGCAAATGTGTATTCAAGGCTTCTCTCACTCAGCAGGATGACAGATCATTTGCTGTGTTCATCTGTGTATGTCTGACTCTTTCTTACTCTCTCTTTCATTCATATTCTCTCTTTGCCATTTTCCCCCATTTTTATCACCTTCTCACTCCACTGCTCACACTCTACTCTTTGTCTTTTGTCTTCATTTCTTATTTCTAGGTTTATTTTCGATTTTCTTTCTTCCTGCTGATTCACATGCACAAAGTTGCTTAATAACATGTTATGAAAACAAATTACACTATATGGCCAAAAGTTTGTGGACACCTGACCATCACACCCATATGTGGTTCTTCCCCAAACTGTTGCCACAAAGTCAGACATACAAAAGTGTATAGGATGTCTACATTACAATTTCCCTTCACTGGAACTAAGAGGCCCAAACCTGTTCCAGCATGATAATGTCCCTGTGCACAAAGCGAGCTCCATGAAGACATGGTGTGTTAAGGTTGGAGTGGAAGAACTCGAGTGTCTTGCACAGAGCCCTGACCTCAACCCCGCTGAACCCCTTTGAGATGAACACCCAGATCCCCTCACCCAACATCAGTGCCCAATCTCACTGATACTCTTGTGGTTGAATGGGCAAATATTTCTTCACAGAATACTTCACAGAAGAGTGGGGGTTATTATAAGAGGTTATTACAACAGCAATGAGGGGATCAGCTCCATATTAATGCATATGGTTTTGGAAAGAGATGTTCAACAAGCACATCTGGTTGTGATTGTCAGGTGTCCACATACTTTTGGCCATAAAGTGTATATCCAATAGTATTATTTACAAAAAGAAAAATGCTATTGTACTCCAATAAATCAGACTGAGGGAAAAAAAACTACAAACACCAGAAAAAGGAAAGGAGAAATATATTCCCAACCTCTTCCACATCAGTCTGCTACAGACAACTGCCCCTCTTAATGGCATCAATTTCTCCAACTTGCATTTCATATTGAAAATTACAATATGAATTGCTGTGCTGCTGCGCACAACTTGATGTTGCTAGAATTGGACTATTTGTCTTGTTAGGCGTCGCCCTTCAAATGAGTCGCACACTCTAAAATTGGTTCCACAGGTACGCTGAGATGGAGTAAGCTCTAGAATAGCTGAATGAGAAATGTTTTGACGTTACCTGACAGCAGAAGATATGTTTAAAAGAAAGTGCATCACCAGGGAGTTCATAGCAAACGCTTTGATTGACAAGGCCTAGCAACAGTTTGGGAGGTAAATCAGAAAATTGAGTTTCAGGGGGCTTTCAAAACAGAGATTTTTGACACCAATATATATTCCTCTATCTTATGTAAGCTTCTTCAGTAGATACAATTGTGTATCAGTGCACTTTTTCCATGACAAGTAATATTATTCTACTAGGCAATCAGTGACTTTTACTAGTGTTGTGGTACGCAAGACCAGTACCACAAATCAATGGTCTCGGTCTTGTCATAAACTCGGGTGAAACTTTCCTGGGTCTTGTCTCGGTCTCGGCCTAAGATAACTCGAAATAATTTTTTTGACACCACCCAAGACCATAACATCATAATGTAACCATTACTATGCAAAATGTAAATGTCCTTTTCTGCAGGTGGAGTTATGTATATACGTAGCACCTATAAATTTCAAGTGACTATGTGTCAAAACATTTCATCTTCTTATGTTTAAAATAATATAGCACAAGTACAGTGCACAAGTAATGCACAGCTGTATTTGGTTTCAGAAAGTTGTATGAGCCAAAACAAATTCAATTTTTTTAATGCATTTTATTTACCTGCTGTATGCTTAAATCAAAGGAAATGTGCTTTGCAAATTTGCAAATCTTTACATGAGCTGTACTGCTTCCTGTTGCATTTCTTTTAAAAAAAATATTCTGTATAACTAAAAATCTGTGTCATTTCATTTACCGCACACATGCTCCCTAACCACCTCCACCACATGTGTGATTTATGTAGCAATGATATAAAATAGGATTACACTGCAACGCTTGCTCAAAGAATGAGCTATGCTTAATATGTCCTATGTACTGTATGTCCTGTGTCCTTATTTGTATGAAAGTAGATGGGTTATTTTAGTTCAAGTCAAGAGAAATTTCATGTCAGGTTATGAAGATACTAGAACCAGCAAATTACCACATCTGAACATCTGGTCTCGGGCTTGACATGAACTCAGCCATGTGTGGTGTTTTTCTCGTCTTGGTCTCGCCCCGTCATACTCTGTCTTGACTTGGACTCCATCGGCTATGGTCTTGGTCTTGACTCAGTCTAAGGTGTTCTTGAACCCAACACTACACAATATAGGGTTACAAAGTGGTAGAATTGCAAGTTGTCTTGACATGAAAGTTGATATGAAACTGAATCAATAGCTTCTCAGAACAGTTTTTCCATGATTTTTGTAAAAGGGCAGTGTCAACCCCAGCCAGAATAAGCGACAGATCATAGCATGAGTGTTGCTGTGTGGGAGACATCCACCCTGCGACCCGGCAATGAGAAAATGACTGTGAATATTGACTAAGAGGCCAATCTAGTCTGATAGAAAAATAACATTATTTGTAGAATCTGCTAGATATCAACATTTGGTGACAAGCACAGAATTTATATCACCATATCAAAGTTTCACTAGACCACTTTGCAGGTTACATTCAATTTAACCACACCCACTATCTAATATCTCTACTACAATATTTGAATAAGATCGATATGTATCGATATTAAATACATCTGGCTCATTTTTCACCAGGCTGTATTCTCAGAGAGAGCATATCAAATAACAAAAGCATTTGCATTATTTTATTAATTTGTCAATATTGCAAATTAAAAGCATGAAAAAATAGCCTACATTCTGCGCACAAATTATGATTTCATGACCTTAATTTAGTGTCTCATGACTTCAATTAGTTGCATACAATTGTCAGTGCTGAAGTCATATTGTAAAAGTACACCAAATTCACATTGATTAATGTGATAATATTCAATCATATTATTCAGATATTGTCTTTCTTGCTTTTCATTTTTAAGTTGTCCCTTTGCTTTTATGTTACATTGTAAAACATTTTGACAGAAAAGGAAAAAGAATGCTATCTCAGGTATGAACTGTACACAGGTGATTTGCATAATCTGAACTGGCCAATCAGAAAATCACCTTATGCAGCTTCATAAGTCATCTCTGATACAAGTAAGTATTCCTGCATAAATATTGACATACTTACGTACGTAAGTTAAGTCTCCAACTCTAAATACAGCTCATTGAGTGTAGTCTAATTTGAGTGCAATTTTGTGCTTTTCTTGACATATGTTTAGACTTAGAAGGCTCATAAAAACAATCTTAATTTCTCCTCTTCACAAAGGTAAAGAAAATGCCATATAAAAGTTTTTTATTATTATTATTATTTCTTTATGTTAGCCGCTCATTCATCTGTACCCTTTCGCAGTTTTCACTGCAGTCAAATCAAATAGCTGTTTTACCCAATGTAGTAAAACAAGATTCTGTAAAGGGATCAATAATATTAATAGGAATAAATATTGCAAGTGTGCTTATGAACATATTTAGAACTACTAGGACTGCTACTAGGCCTATATAACTGAACCACAAGTGTTACATAACGCCCATAAGGACGTGCTCTTAAAAAACATTTTTACAAACACTCTTAGAAAGGAAGTAGGCAAAGAAATGAGGCCACCTTCTGATGGTTCTCAAATGATCCACTTATACTGGTTGTTTTTTCAGGGGTGATACATATCCTCACTATTGGATGAGCTCGTTAGACACAATATGCAGTCTTACAGGCTGAGAGCAGCCAATATTCACAGCCCTTTTTATCATTTCTGCATTGCAGAGTGTATGTCTCAGCTGTTGATACAAATGTAATCTGAATGATTATCAATTATTGAAGGAATTATTTTTGAAGGAATCTTTTTTTTTTTTTACTTTTTTTACTACTATCTGTTTCAAAGACTAAATGTGAATGCACCTGGCCTCCAAGGTAGAAATATGAAAACTGGTAGACATAATCCTTTAACTCTATTACTAAATCTGTGGAAGCTTGAGGAAGGTCTTTATTCTCTTATATAATACTTTAATCCTTAGTCATACTTTTCACATTATACACTCTTCCTATCACAGCATGAAATGATGCAAAGATTCAAATATTTCCCAGCTCTACATATCTACTGTTGATGGTTATGCAGCTGTGGCTACAAATGTGGATGACAAAAACTAATCCTCCAGGCAGGTCTTCTCTCTCTGCCACCCTACCTAGCAGTGCACTGCACGTATCCTGATACTCCTGCAAGGTTTAACCAGCATCAAGCATCACCAAGGCTTTAGCAAGTGTATGAAAATAAACCAGAGCTGTGTCCTCTCCAGAAGCAATGCATGTAAGTAATTTCTGCCCTCATTGGTTGGAGCAAGAGGTTGAGAGGATTATTTGGGAGACTGCAGTGGATTAGTATCAGAGAAAGTCTAAAAGGAGGTGATGGAACACCTGTCCTGCCTCACAAAAGCAGCAGTACTACAGCTTATTGCCACAGAGAAACTCTCAAGAAGATTATCTCAAGGACTATGAGCCTCTCGCTGTAACCAGAAATGATTTGTCTTCATTAGGTAAGTACCTCTAATAGCAAGTGTAATGTGGAGTTTGAAAGAGTCTAGAAGCTATCTTAATGGGAAGGTAAATGCATACTCCTCTTGGATAATTTATCAAATATAGTAAAGGTAAAGAAACATAAGTATACCACAATATAGCCAAATTTACACCAGATGAGCTAAACTATATGACACCGGACCATCACAGCCATGTGGGTCTTCCCCAAACTGCTGCCACAGCCATCTAAAAAACTAGAGGAAAGCCTTCCCAGAAGAGTGGCGGTTATTACCCCAGCAAAAGGGGACTAAATCTATACCATAATGTTCAACAAGCACATATGGGTGTGACTAGTCAGTTGTCCATGTACTATTAGCAACATAGTGTATGTAGGTTATAAAAGTATTGGTAGATCTTGGTAGTTGGATAATCCACAAACATCTGTTAATAAAGCCTGATAAGTTTTAATGTTGTACCAGATGCACATTAGCAATAATAGTTAAATTTTGTAAGTTAAATTTAACCTTTCTTTGTGTATAGCTGAAAAAAAACCAGAAACTGTAACAAAAGCCATAATTAACTTTTGCATTAATGGTCTTTAAGCAAAACATTGAAATCAACCAATTTGTCTTATTTAACTACTACTTCATAAATACAATCCTATTCTTTCACTTTTACGAATATTACCTGTCATCTTGTTAATTCTGCCTCAACCTACCAAAGTGAAAGTGAGTGCCTTCCAAATCTGGGAACTGGTGAACCCACACAAGCACTTAGTCCCTTTGCTCTCTGCAGAAACAAAGAATTCAGGATCCTATCTGGTCCTTTAGTAGTGTACGTAACCCTGGCCTGAACTTGTGAGACATCATCAGATTTTTCTGCAGGGGTGATTGGTTTATTGCAGGACTCTGGAGCAGGTCTGACCCAGGCACACCACACAAGGGAACAGGAGACAGAATGGACTCCAGAAATGACAAGTAGCTTGGCATCTCCCTTTGTCAAGTCCATTTTAAGCTGTCACTACCCCTGACCACAAACTCCATTAAGCCACAATGATTAATCAACCTAAAATTTAAGAAAAATAACTTGGCAGGGAATTTAAAAAAAATATTAGGTTATATACAACTATTAAACAATTTTGAAAACATGCAGAAATATAGGTTACATATTAATCAGTGTACTATATCTGTAAATGTTGTAGTTCTTTCGGCTGCTCCTGTTAGGGGGTCGCCACAGCGGATCATTGGTCTGCATGTTTGATTTGGCATAGTTTTTACACCAGATGCCCTTCCTGACGCAACTCTCCCCAGTTTTGGGACTGTCTTATGCACCCCCAGTGGCTGGGGTTGGTTCCCTGGCTGGGAATAAAATTGTCTGTTTTTTTTTTTTTTGTTTTTTTTTTCCAAACTTTGGAAATTACATGCAGTCCTCCTTGCCACATGTGCACATCCTCAAAACATTATCTTTTTCTGTAAAACCTCCCACTACGCATCATGGACAGCACTGCAAACATGTCCTCTGCTTTAGCATATGTTCTTGGCATCCACTAAAATGGCTACTCAAGGCCTGTCTCAGGCTGTTATTGTTGTTTGAGGATGCAGCAGTTTACATCATCCCCCACTGCTTGACACTTCTAACCCTTGGTCTTTCTCCTCTGTGGTGCTTCACGGCAGGGAGAACTGGAGTAAACCTCTAGGGACCAAAAATCAAGCTCTGCTTTCAGCAGAGGTAGACATTTGTTCTCTGTCACTAACCATAAAAGTAAAAGGCAGACTCTCATCCACAGAACAGGGCAGCAAGAGTTTAGAGGGGAGAACAGCTTCTGCTCTAGTGGTGTTTTACAGCAGCATGGCCCAGTGGCCTGAGTAATGGACATATTCAGAGGTAGTTTGGGTTCAAATGGGAGGTGTGACTGGCTGAATCACCCTGTTTGATTCACCATGCCATCTGATTTGCAAAATGCCTGCAGATTATGGAGATTAAATGGATAATAGAGAAAATCTGCAAAAAAAAAAGTCTGGATCATGATATTCCAGAGCAGCCTAAGTCTATTAAACCCTTCCTTATTTTTTAATGTGATTTTTTAAACTTTATACAATCAGCTCAAATGTTGTTTCTTGGATTGGGTTTAAAAGTGGAGTCACTGGGTTTTTTTTTTCGAATGCTTTGGTAATACTTGGCTATGTCTTGCATTCAGGCATTCTAGGCTGTGTGGAAAGTTTCACCTAACTCATGGCCTTGATCTTTTTAGAGAGTGTCAGTTCAGTGTCCTGACTTTTTTTAGGGCACTTTGTACCCAGTGTACTTTGTATCTCAAGGTAGGACAGAGCATTATCAGTTCCTATCGCTATGTTGGTTTCTTCTTTCACATGACAGTCGGCAACACAGAAGGATGAGGCTTAATGACACACATTCCTTTGTGAAATCCTGAACACACTGCTGACAGCAGTGACTGCCCAATTATTTATACATGACCTAAGAGATGCCCACAATTAGCTCATATTACTATTATTCTGCAACTCTAAAAGGATTAAACCATCTATTCCAATGGGAACATTTCCAGTTGGGAGCTTGTCAACTCATAGCTGGGGTTCCACTGAGAAAGCACGGGTCCCAGCAATACAAACAAGCTAACACTTATAATGTTCATAGTCTAGCCCTTTACAGTATATACTATCACACAATTTTGCTGAAATTTTTTTTACACACATATTAATGGGCTTATAACACTAAATAATTTTTTAGATATCAGCCAAAACTGTATTTTTGATGTATTGCATAATTAATCAACCACTATTCCAAAATAGCATAGGACTTCATTACTCAAGAAAGAGAATATGAAGTGTATTTCAGTTGATTTTATTGATGGTAAACATAGCATGAACTTTCTTGAACTTGAAAACCACAATATGAATAGTAACTTTTCAGCTAACCTGGTACTGCTATGTGGTATCCATGTGCCATCAGTGTGGCATGAAATTCCATGGTTATTTCTGCCTTGCACAGAATCTTGTCAGGTGAGAGAATCCTTGACTAAGCTCACTGAGAGCTGGGACTGACAATTGGTCAAGATAGCACATCTGTCCCGGGAAGTGGTGTCTGCACCCAGAAGTGGGAGCCCAGATCTGGGAATGATTTTGGCAAGGCGTGGGTGGACCTCTTCACCACTGCCAAGTCAGCACCTTGCTAATTGTGGCAGTGCTGTACATCCCACTGGGCTACATGACCAGCAAGACATCAGTTTCCACTACTGCTCTCACTAGTGGCTTGAATTTCCTGGTGACTTCATCCCCAAATGGACAGAGATTTGGCTGTTCCAAATGGACAGAGATTTGGCAACCTCAGCCAGGACAGCTGTGTCTGTGGGTTTGTCCCTCTTAGGCTCACCAACTAAGGGATCTAACAGTTTAGGACACATATGTTCTCATATGGTCTCACATGCCCTTGGATGGAAACTCTTCTGTCAAAACTATTCACCTTGATGGCTAGACCCAGACCCAGAACATTATGCAATTCTCAAGATCCTGACTTTTCTTCAGTGACTGCTAGATTGTGGCAAACTACGTTAAGTAGTTTAAATCTACATTAAATGTGCATGTTACAGCTACTGATTCACTCCACAGCACCTCTCACATCTTTTTTGGGTGTCATAGGCTTATTACTACCTTTCGAAAGGTGACAAGGCAGAGGATGCTGAATAATTAGCTAGATAATTCTGGGGTTAGAAAAATCTGGGATTTTTACCCAATGTCATATCACCTAACATTGTGAATCAGTCAATTGACCTTACAGTTCTAAATGAAGGTGTTATTTGCTGTGCCTAATATGTGCCCTAGGTGTTATTTAGACCCTAGGCCCTAGAGTTTCAGAGCAACTGGGCATCTGCCACCAAAAAATGTCACTAGTGGCTCCTTTGTCTAAACAGATGCTGACCTACTGGGTAGTGAATGTCATCATCATGGCTTACTGATGAGCTAGATACCAAGTCACTACAGTGACAAGCCACTCTAGCGTCTTTTCATCATGGGCATTATTTACTGGTGTAATGAGCCTACACCAGTTTCTGAAAAAATTAAGTGCTTGCACTTGCACAAGTATACCAATATTTGTAACATTTGTAACAGCCTTGCTGTTGCTTTCCCATCCAAACAATATAGGTAGAGTGTATATGAAAAATATCCACCTTTAATGTGAAATAGCAACCAAAAAAATTCAAGTGAAAAACAAATAGAATTTTTTTTTTCAGGGGAAACAAATGACACTAACCTGGTTGCATAAGTGTGCTCACCCCTTAACTAATACTTTATTAAAGCACCTTTTGCTTGTAATAGAGTACTCAGTCTTTTTGGGCAAGAGTCTACCAAAATCTTGGCAATTTTATTCCACTCTTCCTTGCAGAAATGCTCCAGATCTATCAAGTTGTAAGGGGATCTCTAGTGCACAGTTGTCTTCAAGTCATTCCACAGGTTTTTAGATAAGATATAGATCTGGGTTCTGACTCAGCCATTTCAAAATGTTGATCTTCTGCTTCCAAAGCCATTAGTTTGTTGACTTGGGTTTGTGCTTTTGTTTGTTATTGTGCAGGAAGGTGAAATCTTTCTTCATCTTCAGCTAACAAAGACCTGCAGGTTTTGTGCCAAAATAGATTGGTAGTTGGAGCTGTCTGTGATTGCTTCTATCTTGACGAGAGCCCCAGTCCCAGCTGAAGAGAAACAGTGCTATAGCTGCCACCACTATGCTTCACCATGGGTAAGGTGTTCTTTGGGTGAATAGCTTTCTTGTTTTTGTGCCTTCTTGTCCTTTCCTGTATTTTGGAGGGAAGTCCTGTTCTTGGTAATGTCACTGTGGTGTCCCATTTTCTCTACTTGTTGATGATGGCTTTCACAGTGTTCCCTGGTACATCTAATGTTTTGAAAATTCTTTTTGTACCCCTCTCCTGATCGATATCTGTTGATGATGAGATCCTGTACATGCTTTGTAAGCTCTTTGTGGACCATGGCTTCAGCAGTTGGAAGACAATGACTATGTTTACATGCACATCAAATTCAGTTTAAGGTCTATATTAGTGTTGCAGCCATATTCCGAATACGATCTTTATATGCTTACAGGCGTCGGAATATTCCTGTATACATGGTTGCTGTAAGTATGCCGATGTACACATGCACTTTTCCTTTCCTGCTGTTATTTTCTGGGAGATTCATGATGCTGCCGCTGGTTATAGAGTATGCTCAGTTAATAGTTGTTCTATGCAACACATTTCCGATCAAACAGGCATATTCCAGGGGTGGGAATCGGAATTTGGGGAACCAGGATATTATTTTAATCTTCATCAGCCAATCGAATTACAGCCTTTACATGACTCAATACTAATTAGAATATTGCCAAATTCCAATTAATAACAGAATATTGATGTGCATGTAAACGTAGTCAATGTCAAGAAAATCATACAGAAACCGCTGATCTTTATTTGGGTCAATCACTTAACTGATGACAGGTGTATAGTAATTACTACTGAAAATGAGTTTGAATGTGATTGGTTAATTCTGAGCTTGGTTATCACTGTTTCAAATCCCTTTTTGGGTAATACATGCAGGTGAAAATTGCCCTGCAACAGAATCTACAAAAACGTGTGGCACCTGTACAAAAATTTGTGTGGTACAATTATATTGTAATTTTGCTATTATAATCAAATGGGGAGGATTACAGTAACAATAAATATCCAATGGTTCTAGCCTTTGCATGAATGAAGTATAGTCTCACAAGCCAGACCCCTAGCGTTTACTACTTGTTATCTGTTGACACTAAAGAATCCCCTCATTAACAAGAAGATTCCATTGGACTGAAATTGCACCCAAGGAGTCACTCCCACTTATTTACACAGCCTGTTTGCAAACTTTTGAGAGTATCATCTTTACTTGTCTCTAACGTCTTCAAACAAAACTGCCAGTAAACTTTAATGATGGGATGCCGTGAAAAAATTTTAAACCCAGTGATAATATCTTGCTCCGAAAAGCTCACTGAGCCATGGTGTTCAAAAGTTAGTTTTTCTGTTGGAAGCTGGTGAACCTGTACGTGTATGCATAGACGTATGGATAGACAATCAAGTTGCAAGTTTCTGAAGCTTGTGTTTAAAAAAATGTACAGTAAGTATCATATGCTCTGTGAGCTGAAGGCAGAGAATACGAGTATGAGACCAATGCCATCATTTTATAATCTGCAATTTTTTCTTGACCCAGAACAGTACTGTGTCCTTTAAAAGTTAAATTAATTGAGAGCTCACAGACCTGTGAGCAATGTTGCAGCAACATAATGGTGCAGTATTTCTTACTTTTCTACTAATTTGACAGGACACTCAAAAATGAACTGAAAGGGAAGGCCAGGTAGATGATATCAAACCAAGGCATAGTTATTTCCAAAGCTGCTCTTCATGCCAATGAACTGTAGACAAGTATGGCACATGGCTTTCAGTTCTGCTAGCCCTCAACAGCGAAGATAAAAATCTCTGAGCCGTATATCGGAACACTGCACATACAGATTGAGATTGAGAGCACTGCAGTGTTGTGTATCTGAGGTTACACAAGGTTACTATCACTGGTATGACATTTCTGGTCATTCGCCTGCACAATAACCTCACAATAACCTGAAGTCCTCATAAAAACCCTGCACGAAACTTATTGCACAGGAACTTTCTTTGACTTATGTGACTTGAGGAAGTACATTTGCATTTTGTGTGAGGGTTAAATGATTCCCTGAATTGATTAGGCAGGTCTGCCAGTGCTTACTTCTGTACAATGTCTTAGACTTATGCAATAAAATAACACCAGACTGAGCCAAGCTATTAAAGGGTATCATTTAGTGACTAATATCTACTTGTATAATCAGCTTAGAGGGGGTATTAAAATGGATTGAAAGGATTTTTTTTTCAACTAAACATTAGGTGCCTCTTGAGTCTGACTTAACTAGACACAAAAGGCAGGTAGACACCCAGTGTGGTTGTGTTAGAAACTTATGTGACAACCCAGTGTATGATTAAACATGAGGTAAATTAAGGCTTATTATCACCTTAATTTGGGGGGGTGGGGCCCATTTCTTTTTCTTTTCATGATAAGTCTCTACAGTGTCTTAAGCCTTCATTTATCCTATATTTTCCCCATTGTGCTTTTTTCTTACTTTTTGCACGCTGTTTTTCTTACTATTTGAGTAAGGCTCTCATTAACACTCGACCTGCTAAACAGAGTCACCTAATGCAGCCGTCACTACAATGACATCCCATCAGACAGAGGAAGAAGAAGAGCAGGAAAAGAGCAGGGTTTAAAGGAATGTGGAAAACAAGGCACTATTATCAAGAAACGGAGTGATGACAGGCCTTGACAGCTGATCAGCTGGATCCTCATTTAAATTCCACTTTTATTCATAGTTCGTTACTATTTTTCAACAGCTGTTCATTAAAATAAGGTTAAGGAGGTGTAGACCTCATTGCAAAGTGCAAGTCTGGAATAAAAGAAGATGATTAATAAATAAACATAACCCGATTGAATAAATTTCAACATATATATATATATATATATATATAGAGAGAGAGAGAGAGAGAGAGAGAGAGAGTTTGCTTTGCATAGACAATATCTGGTGCTTATCGAGACACTCGAGACAGGTTTGAGTTATTGTTTTAGAGGTAACTGTACAGTAAAAGCCATTGTAGCAAATAGGGATGCGTGGACACTGATCCTGGTATCATGTATCAGCCTGATACTGTGCTCATTTACTCATATTTGTAAGAGATGTCCCGATACCAACATCCAATACCACGTGATACTGTGTGACGTAAGGCTACTGTAAGTTGTCATGCAAATGAACAGACCACATGAAATGACAGCGATCTATTTTCATGATTAATGACCAAAGCACAGCAGACAACACAAGACTACTGTATTCTGTGAAAATATCGAGCAGAGGAACCACAGTATCTTCCTACAATCCAAGTAACCTGATTAAACATTAAACTCAGAACCATGAGTTCATTGCTACAGCACAGGTCAGCAAACGCTAGCTAGGCAAGAAAAAAAAGGTCTGCAGACAAAACAAGGCGAGTGAAAATAACAGCACTTACTCACTGTGTTGTTTGTGATGATCTGCCACTATCGTTCATTGATTACAAGGGATTCTAATGCAATAAAAAAACAAAAATGTACTTTACTTACAGCTTGTTTGCCACGTGAAACAAAAGCCACTCTTCTCCACAGCAACCCTACTTGACCCAAGAACCTATGTAGCTATCTAATGCACTTTATTTCAAATCAACTTGCTAACGTTATAAAGAATGAATACATCAAGCCAAATAAAATGTTCTGTGTAAATATTCTTAATACTAAAGGCAAATTCCAAAAACAAATTGATTTGTTTTTTGTACTTGTGCTAGTGAGTGAAATCCATTGAAATCACAAAACGTCAATTTTTTATGCACTGTGCACATTATTTAAAGACACAATCTATAAAGATGCCATGAATGTGCAACCTGCAGCTGGCAGATCACTACAGACAAACTAGACTTAGTAATGACCAAGATTTGTGAGACGACTTCTTCTGCTTGCTTTGGCAACTTTACATCCGGTCAGTATATTCTTCATGGCAGTTTGGGAAAAAATTGAGTAATTAGTAAACGGGAGAGTTTGCTCAGCGTGGCATAGCAGGTAGGACTGCCTTGAAGCTCTGAGGTTTGGTCCTGAGCTCAAGTTACTCAAGTGTATTCAGCCAAAAATATGCTGGTTGGTGCATTGGCCACTCTAAATTTCTGCTAGATGTGAATGTGTGTGTGTTCTGCAATGTCATGTGATTGACTGGATTCCCATCCTGACTATGTCTGGTGCTCCCAGGAAGAAGAAGAATGACCACATATTCATGGTATAGTGAGCTCATGTTTTGCTGTAAGTTATATATTTATTCATCTTTTTAGATTTCTCCATTGGTTTAAAGTTGTGAATTAGTGCAATGGGTGTCATACTGACTGCATAATTGCAGTGATACAGGAATCTGCTTAAGTTCAATAAGCATCTGGTCTGCTGTTCCATAATGTGGGTTGTGTTATGAGCTTGTTCAAAGGGTTGTGAGTTCTCAGTGGCACAGCTGTGTCGTGATGAGAACTGGTTCATTGGGTAGTTAGTTTTCAGTATCCATTGACTGGGTTAACTTGACACTTGTGAATTTTGAGGTGTGCTGACATGAACAGTATTATTATTATTATTATTATTATTAAGAGCTTCTAGCACCTCAGCGACTCCACTGTCACTCACTCCGCAGGTCACACAATTATCCTCCCAGCAGAGAGACAAAAGGCCAAAGCTCAGTGTAGAAAACTCTCTGAAAACGTCTTCAAGGACCTTCCACCACTCCCAACAGCAGGTAAGAGAGAGGCAATGAAAGAGCATCTGAAAGCTATTTGATGTTGCCTAGGATAGATTTATGCCACAAGGGCTACTGGGGGAGAAGAAAAATCGATGGGACATGTTGGGTGAACTTCACATGCTCACTAACCTGTGACAGACCCTTGACTCCCTACTGGTGGGAATCAAAGGTGTCACAGCACACAACAGCTTGATTTAACTATAAAAAAAAAATCTCAGAGTATCTCTGTACTAAGCCCAAGGAGACCCACAACCAGGGAGGTGACAGACACGTGGAATAGGAAGTGTGATCTTTATCTGTGTTGGGTAAATTACCCAGCAGAAGTAACCACACCTGAAATAACTGAAATTAAATATTGATGTAACTTAAGAGAAAACTAGTCATACAGATGTTTAAGGCATCTGATAACACATTCACTTAAAGCTACAGTCTGCAGGGGAAAACAATGAAAATAAGTCATTATTGAGTTAGGGGAGTAAAACTATTGTTAAATGTACTGTTACTGAGCTGCTGAAAGTTGTCCTGGAAGTCTTCAAAGCTTTGAAAAAGTCAAGACACATTTTGGTCTAATTCAACTATAAATAATTTAACTTACAAATTCAAGTAAGGCATAAAAATTATGATCTGTACATTTTAAATTCAGATTGTAATTGCACATGTCATTCCATAAATCTGCAGTTTCTACAGTGAGAATTTGTAGAATTCAAGAATTATATATGGAATAAATAATCAAGACTTGTGTTCAGTAGTTACAGAAATAAGCCATATACATATATCATTTATGTCATTCGGCATAAAGCAGTTGAGGATTAAGGGCCTTGCTCAAGGACCCAGCAGTGGCAGCCTGGTGGTGCTGGGATTTGAACTCATGACCTTCTGATCAGTAGACCAATGTACATATATCAATGAATATCATTTACAGTTAAGCTATTCTAGTGCTATTCTATTCATTCTAGTGCTTTGAATAGTTTATTACAATGAATTTACCAATGATATGATAGCTAATGATGTTGGAATGTACAAGCCATGAACCTAACAAGCATTGTATAGAATAGCATGACGTTTGGTTTTGGGGATGGTATTATTGAGCATTGGGCCGCTTTTGTCATGCAGACCTGGCAACCCTAGACGATAGAGTATCTAACCTGGTATACAAACACAAGCAAAAAAAAAGGTTTACTTCCTATAGTGTATTTAATACAAAAAAATAGCATTTAACACTATTTTTAACACTGCTTTCATGCACTGTTTGCATATTGAAAACCCGCAAAGAGCCCATAAGGATTTTTTATTTTTTTTCAAACCAGGAGTCTAGTGCTAGTCTTACCAGGAGGAGCAGTAGTCCTGAACATAAATACTTTATCCCAAAAGTTTAAAAAAAATAAAAGAGTAAGGATCAACTCATCTCTAGTGCAGTGGAACCATTTTCACTACTACAAGTACTCATCTATTAGGTACGTATCTAACATTATCCAGCTAGCTTACTATTTTGTGCCTCAGAGACACATAGCGACCTGCAGACATTACAGAGAGAAGTCATTCCCCTTGAGCAAGGCCTTGTATTTTAACTAGCTGTCTGGCGTTAGCTGGTTAGCTGGTTCTCCTGGCTCTGCGCTGTGTTCTGATCTTGCAGAACAAACACAGATACACTGCAGTATTGGCAATCAGATATAGTGATTCACAAACACAATACCAAATAGTCTGTCTGCACATCTATAGTGTGAATGCTGTTTCAGTATGTGTAAAAGTATGTTCATGTGTAGAATTTGGTTAGGGACGCAACCCTGAATTCACTCTGAATGTAGTGACTTGGCATTCGCAGCCATGTGATTAATCAGGAGAAAGATGCAGTACAGTACAACCCACATACTGTATGTTCTTCCTCCTGTAGCTTACAAAAGGGGTTTTCTAACAGATTCATAAATATTTGCCCAGAAGCTTTAAATATAAAAATAATTAAACAATTGCAAGAAATTCTAATGTTGTATAAAGTTTATATATGTTCATTATAAGATATACCTTCTCTATTCTCATCTATGTAAGGGCCCACTAGAATAGAAACTATAGATAATTCAAATTGAACATATTACCCTCTTTGATCCTTTTTAATTTGTTTCTGTAAAAAACATAAATTGCAATTAAAAAAAGTTCTTGTGAGGTACTGTTCATTCTCAGCTACATCAATATTGAGGATTATATGTCAAACTATAAGATATCTCCAATAAAGAGACAGCACTTTCAGGCATGTCAGTCAAAGAGAACAAATTAAACACCACAAATGGAACAGAGAATGAAGCACTGAGCGCACTTAACAACGCCATTATAGAAGTCAAACACTAAAGGACCTCCTTCACACAACCATGTGCAATTAAATCGCTTACTTCTGAATAATTCGAATGTTTGAATTAAAAGGAGCGCAAACAGTGAAGAGAAGCTTTGTTTTAAACTAGCATTTTTAAAAAAAAATCTTCTACTATTTCTCTAAAACAAAGTGATGGTGCACATATCAAAACCTGGAGAGAAAAGAAGAGTGGAGCTGCGAAGATCCTTAAAGCATTGTCTTAAACAAAAACATCTACCATTGCAAAGTATTCTGACAAGCCAATTTATATGAAGATTTACATGTGGTTAAGGTTAGTGTGAGAGGTGAGAGTTAGGGATAGTAGCTTTGCTTACAGCTTTACTGTGTAATTCAGTGAAATTCTTCTCCCTCATTACAGTTCTTATGAATTTTGCATGAGATGTGGTTGGTTTAAAAAATGGCACTCATAGCTACAAAAATCTTTTAAAGAAAGCTTTGTGGAGAAAGATGGCTTGTCTTCAGCCTAGTCAATGAGCATCATGAATCAATGACAATGTTACTAGTCAGAGCAGGAACGTGGATATGGATATGTGAGTATATAAAATAACACACTACACACTACACACTGTAAACATCCATTTTCATGTATGCAGGAATTCCAGAATTTACAAAGTGAAAAATTTCTAGCTAGAATAATGCAATACCTGCCCAAATAACTTGCATTATGTTTTTCGATGAGACCTTGGAATAATAAGGATCTATTTGATAATTTTGTAATATTAAGACACTGGATCAGGCAAGGTTGTAGAGCAGGTAGAGTTGCTGCCTCATACTTCCAGGTTCCCTGATTGGACCTTGAGCTCGGGTTACTTTCACACGTTCTCCTCACGTTTCTTGTGGGTTTCCTCTGGGTTCACTGGTTTTGTTCCACCTCCCAAAAACATGCATGTAGGTGGACTGGCTACACTAAATTGCCCATAGTTGTGAATATGTGTGTGCGTGTGATACCCTCAGATGGTTTACTGTCCCATCTATGGTGCATTCCCACCTCACAGAGTTCCTGGGATAGGCTCTGGATCCATCATGACCCTGAACAAGATAATGTACTTGAAAAGAAAATGAATGAAATGAATAAAAGCCATATATTGAGCCATAAAGTTTTGCTTGCAATAAGGTTGAAACAATACCATTTTATGTTTTTATACTATTAATCAATATCGATATTCTCAAATATATTCATTCATTTCCATTAACTGCTTTGGTCAAAGTTGAGGTAGAACCAGAGCCAATCACAAGAACACTGAGCCTGAGGAAGTAAAACATGCACACACACTTATACCCAGGGGCAATTTAAAGTTGGCAATCCACCTACAAAAATGTTTTTGGGAGGTGGGAGAAAACTGAAGAACCCAGAGAAAACACTAACCAGAGCTCAGGATCGAACCCTTGAGGCACCACAATGGCACAGCAGGTGTTGCTGGATATACTGAGCACATGTAAATAACCTTTGCCAAAAAAAACCCTCATAGATCCTTATCATTCCTATGTCTTGATATGTTACACTTTTCCATGACCATGAGTTTTTTTTAATAAAAATGTGTGTATAAATCCTGAGTTGTTCACTCAAGGGTTCACTCATAGTTATAGTGAAATAACTGAGGACTCCTAGTTAGACATTTTAGCAGGCAAAATATGACCAGAATTAAAACATCAAATCACACCAACACTCATGCACACACATGGCAAGCTGTGAAGCTCATTTTAAACTCCCAGGCCATCAACATGGATAGTAGCGTGTTTAACAGATGTGCAGGCAGGAAAAAAGAAAGAGGGGAAAAGAGCTTGGCTACAGGCAGCAGATTGCATCAGCTCACTTCAGTGCATCCAGAAATTAAGCTGATTGATTTTTTTATGCAACTGAGACAGTGAGTAGAGATCACCGCACTACGACCAACAGGGCTGGCTTCAGCACAGGGATGAGAGATTTGGGATAACGGCTGATGGAATGGGGACAGAGGAGAGGTGGAGAAAATGAGGCTGGAGAAGGATGAAGAGCAATTTGCCAATCACACACACATACATCGTTCAACCATTTGGCAGACCCACAGCATTTGGAGGAGAGCCATGCAGGAAAGTGGATGGAGAAATGGAAACATGAGACATGATGGTGGAAGAACTAACTGAGAGAATGAAGGCAAATGCAGGATGAGGAGCAACAAGACACCTAGAGGAAGAAAGAACAGCATGGAGGGACCAAATACCTGCACCTTTTAGAATTAACTGCAGATGTGTGTGTCTGGGGTGTGTTAATGTAAATGTGTATGTTTGTGTTAGTATCACATACATTACAATGAGCTTGCTGCAAAATATATCCTGCTGGTCCAGAACAAAATGAAGCAGAGCTATCAAAATATAGGTCTAGTGCAAATATGCTGTTGTCCAAGCATTAACAGCTGATCCTTAACTACCCCCAAGAGCACAGTTAAACCACTGGGCTATGAATGCAAACTACTAGAATTCATTACAAGGGTTAAATGCCACAGGAATATCCAAACAATGACTAATTAGTCAGTTAATTACTAGATTACTAGTTAAAACCACCTGCCTAATATTGTGTTGGTCCCCCTTGTGCTACAAAAACAGCACTGACCTGCTGAGGCATGGACTCCACAAGACCTCTGAAGGTGTGCTGTGGTATCTGGCACCAAGACGTTAACAGCAGATCCTTTAAGTCCTGTAAGTTGCGAGGTGGGGCCTCGATGGATCGGACTTGTTTGTCCAGCACATACCACAGATGTTCAATTAGATTGAGATCTGGGGAATTTGGAGGCCAAGTCAACATCTTGAACTTTTTGTCATGTTCCTCAAACCATTCCTCAACAATTTTTGCAGTGTGGCAGGGCGCATTATCCTGCGAAAAGAGGTCACTACTAAATGTTCTTTGGACAGTTTTGTGGTGGGCTTACCACAGTGCCTCCATACTTCCACTTCCACATGCTTAGGTATGGCTTGCAGAAAATCTTCTTTTGACTGACATTTCACCTCCTTCAAAATTGGTTTCCTTCACCTTAGCTTAACTAATTAAACACAGAACCCATTTTTGTGAGATGCCAGGCAGGTCCAAATCATCCTCTGCTGTACTGCAGAAATTGCTGTATTGTCCGATCCACAATAATAGGGGTACATAAGTTATAGTCTATCATTAATGTCAATTAGAACAACGTACAGTATCACTTAACCTTTTCAAGCTTGAATTCAAGGCTTAATAAAAGTGAAAGCATAAAAATTGATAGTGTACATAAAAAAGACAGTATAAACAATTTATACTTTTTTTGCATACACTGTATTTGTTATTATTAACAGGTATGATATTACTCAATTATTCATCATCAAACATAATGAGAACACTCACTTTCATCCAGCATCATGAATCTCTGTCCTCCACCGACCCACATGTTGCCCTGTTATCTTCATTCATCAGTAGCTTGAATGCATACTTTGAGATATGGAATATATGTCAGTTCAGTGAGAAAATGATAGGTGCTCCCTATCGTATAGTATCTTATCCTAAAGTACTTGACACTTGTACTTGAATGCTTGACAATGACTGATGAAGTGGTCTATATCTCAATGTGAAGACCGTTTTACTTAGTATTTTGAAGCATGCTATGTCATCCTCCATCGTGTCGGTCTGTCTCAGCCACAGCCCATGAGAAAACCTTACATTAACATTGCAACATGGTTATCTTGTTTCATTTCACATAGAAACAACACAAATTCATACAAACTAAGATGCAATCTGTATGTACAGCCTAGATTAATATTATAAAGTAGTGTATGTTAAACCCATAATGACTTAATTTGGCAGCCATGCACATAAATACGAACTTCAAATAGGAATGCTATGGCCTATAGGACTTACTATATGGATCTACTAAAAATATGGATCTATTTCTGACAAAATTTGTCTTTTGCATGATAATGTTTGTTGCTACAAGATTTTAGCATCATATATAAGACCTTGGTAAACTTAGCTATGTCAGTTGATTCATCATGGCCTGTATAAACCATTCCAAAACATTCCAAAGAACCAGCTAATTTAAGTAATTTTTGCTGTTATAACATTTTATTATTATTAGTTGTTGGTTATTGCAAACAATTCTTTACAGAATCTTAAAATAGAAAGGCAAAACATCGTATTATTAATGCTTTGCTAAACAGAAAATTAGCTAAGCTAGGAAACTACGCTGTCATAAAGAACACTAGCTAGATAAACTAGGAACAGAAAAGCATTCGCTATATCATCCAGAGATCACATGTTCAAATCCTGACTACACCACAGCCATGAATGATTCCAAGAGAGCAAAACTGGCCTCTCTCTCTTCCAATCAAGCAGCACTAGCCAATCATGGGCATCTGTGAGCATATGAATGCAGAAGAGGGTGGATATCACATTGCACCAAGCATGTTACCCTGCCATGCGACGCAGCATGAGCAGCAGTTCATGTCCCTCAGAGGAAGCACATGATAGCCGTCACCCTCCCGGGGTTGGTAGCTGTCATATGATAGCGAAAAACTAACTGGTGGATGAGTATTGGCCACGATAAAATTAGGGACAAAATCAGGAAAAATCCGAAATAAATAAATAAAATTTAAAAAAGAGATGCGGTTTGCAGAGCTCTTAACAAATGTAAAGCATTCTAGTTGTGTTTTAGTTGTGCATTCTAGTCTTGTGCTTTCTAGTTAGCTAACTAGCTAAAGATTTAAAGGTATTCCACTAGCTAGCTAATGTATGAAAGCTGTATAAATGCTAACATTCCCCTTACCTTAACCTTTGTAAAAATTGTGTGAAATTTTATGACTTTACAAGCGTGAGGTCATGCTGCTCTACTAATATCAGGACAAAATATAAATGAATTGTATTGTAAATAACATGAAAAATTAACAAAATGAATAAATAAACTTAAAAAAAAGACTAACATAAACAAATTATTGAAATGAACTGCTCATCTACAGTATTGTCAAAATGATGCAAACAACACAGTGAAGGTTTTTTGATTGGGCCAGACTGGTTTTGTGTGTACTTTAATAAAGAAATAAAATGTTAATCATGACATACTAATTGTGAGACGCTGTCACCTAGAGTGATGGATTTATTACTCGTATTAGCCTGATCATTTGCCGAGCCGAGAGAGAGAGAAAGAGAGAGAGAGAGAGAGAGAGAAAGAGAGAGAGATCACGTAAGAGGATGGCTGCAGCCAGCCATTCACCGTATGTCCACTTCCTCCCTGCCTCTCCTGAGCAGCCTGTATCAATTAAAGGAGAAACGCATGAGAGGCCAGGCCTGGCTCTGATCTGCTTCATCACACAGCAGCCGCTTTAACTGCCACTGCCAATTCGTGTAGAACTGGATGGCAGTAACACTAACTTATTTGAGGGTGTGATTTATTAGACTGGGTTTTCTGAAGTGAGAGAAGACAGAGAGAAAGAGTGGGATGAAAAAGTTGTTTGTTCTCTTATCTATTCTTTGAAATGCAGTCAGGAGGAGGCCTTGTTGTTCTGTTTGTGTGTGTGTGTGTGTGTGTGTGTGTGTGTGTGTGTGTATGATGACAGACTTTGGCTCATTATTCCCCTCCCTGTACTCAAAATGCAGTAATTGCTATCGGGGCTGATATCAGAGCTGATACACACAGCAAGAGCTTCGCCCCTCTTGCCCACCACGGTCATGCACACTGAACAAGGTCATCTGTTACTGTGGGACAATACAGAGACACACACTCTCTCTCTCTCTCTCTCTCTCTCTCTCACACACACACACACACACACACACACACACACACACACACACACATACATAGAGCCTGTTGAGTGTGTGAAGGGCCTTTTGGATGCTGCTGAAAGGAGCTGCCTGCACGTAATGATGATTTATGCACACAGACACTACCCAGCCGAGTGGAACTGCATCATTTACACAAACAAACATGAAAAAGCTACTAGCTCTATGCATATTTTTTTCTCTCTTCCTATCTATTTTCATCCCTCTCTCTTTCTCTTCATCCCACTCCCTCTCTCTCTCTCTTTTCCTTCATTTTCACATTATTTACAGAAGCCATGGGCACCAGACACACCATTTAAACACAACACACATTATGGAGAAAAGGTCTATTAGAAAACACCTCATACCCATAATGAAAAAAAAACCTCTTCCATTTGAACATTATGCATTATGAACACTGCGTTTTTTCCCCTCTTTTCATCACTCCACTCTCTATTCATTTATTCACTCCTTATAGTTCTGTTCTAGCTACCTTCCTTTCCCAGTCTTATTCTCTTTCTACAACACTAGTCATTTACTCATTCACCGTGTGTCATTTGTCACATTTTCTCTCTCTTTCTCTGTCTCTCTCCTCCAGAGACCAGGCTTCATGCAGCCTTCACACTGATCATAATCTCTCAGTGGCTGTGGGAGCTGAAGACACTCCAAGTGTGTGTGTACTGAAGAGCAGGACTTCACACTGCCTCTGCATATCAATACACCACAGCACTGTGAGGATGAGAGGGAGAGGAAAGAGAAAGGTAATAGGTGAAGAAGGAGAAGCTGAGGCTAGGTTGTAGAGATGTGGAGAAGAAGGAGGAAATGACACACAATGGGCCTCTTTTATCAAGCTGGATACGAATGGATGAATGGATTCGTAAACCGTTCATAGGAGCATTTTCACAAGAAATTTTGTATTCATGAAAATCCTGTAATTTTGGAAAAACGTTCGTATCCTACTTTCGCTTCTGAGTGTGTGTAAATTTACACCTAAGAAGACTCACTAATGTAAAGATTGACTGACTGCAAGTCAAATTGATGAGTTACCGCACTTTTATATATGCTGTCAAGTTTACATTACTTATGTATTTCATTTACACACACACACATTTTAAAAAAATTTTGTGAAACCCAGTCCTTCCATCCATCCATCCATCCATCCATCCTCTGTACTGCTTATTCTTCACAGGGATGCAGGGAGCCTGCAACCTATCCCAGGGCACAAGGCGGGGGGCACAAGGCGCACACATTAACCGCACACACACTCTCACACTAACTGCACACACACTCACGCACCCATTCACAGACTACAGACAATTTGGAGATGCCAATCAGCCTAGAACGCGTGCCTTTGGACTGGGGGAGGAAACCAGAGTACCTGGAGGAAACCCCCAAATCACGGGGAGAACATGCAAACACCAAGCACACACAGGGTGGAGACAGAACCCCAGAGATGCACCCCTGAAATACAGTCATTTAATATTAATTGCATCAATTAAAGTAATTTTAAATATTAAAAAATTAAAGAATGCAAGCCAGTATAAATCTATAAATTAAGACAAATAAAACAAGTCATTCAATCAAGAAGAAATATTGCTGTATAAAAGCAGGATGGCCTCAGGTGATGTGTAAATCTGTTCCATTTGCCACGTCATCTTTTAATGCTGTGCAAGACATCATTAGAGCCAGCACTAAATGATGATAAGTGACTGATCTGGTATGTCTTAAGCTGCAGTGTGCTGTATATTCTCTAGTGTGCGGTGGACCAACCTCAGCTTCCTATAACACATACCTTTCTGCTTTTCCAATATGGCATTGAGGAGGGCGCATTAGTGTGTGAGAGATTTCTGGCCAACAGTTGCTGAGACACTTTGAATTAAAAAAAAAAAATCTGTGATGTGTTGGTGCCCAAGTTCACCTGGGTACAGTAGATTTTTTTTCCATTTTCATGTCAATCTATTTTCTTTTCACCCTAATTAATTCACATCTGATTCACCTTTTCTGTAATTTGGCCCCAGAGTTTGGTTTTACATATTTACATATTTTTATTGGCATAGAACTGACTCAAAATAACTTTTGCTTCTACCTCTGAGAAAGTCTCTTTTTTTGCCATTTGCTTATCATTTCAGCACTGTGAGCTTTGCCTTTTATGGAATTTGTAGGTGGCACCAAATGCAAATCAGTTGTGCTGTGCATGGACCTGGTAATTTGTGCAACTGGTAATCCATACCTGGTCATTTGTGGGTGGCATTCAGTAACATACACATGCAAGTATGAAGAAAATCAATGTTTCTGAAACTTTTCTAAATCTGGTAGAAAGTTTTAGTTCAGTTCGGCTTACGCAAACATTTACACACAACTTTAATGAAAGATTGATAAATGAGGCCCATTGTGAGGACAGCCTGAATGATCTAGTACTCTAGTATAAAACATGTGACTGAAACATAAATCTCAAACAGTTATACAGTATGTCATGTATAAAAACACCTCGTGTACAACAGAGAACTCTCTCAAGCTCATTTTGCCTTAAATTCCCGGATGATAATTCTCTAATAAACTCCTTTATCAGGTATGATTTCCACAGGTACTAATTGTTCATTAAAGCCTTCCTTTTGTGTCTTAGTGCCTATTCTACCGCCTGATATGACAGCTCAATGTATTCGGATTCATTTTTGATATTCCATAAGTATCCATATGAATTAATAAATGGATATTCAGCGTGGAATGAAAATATATACAAACCTAAGCCCTGTACAATTATTCGTATTTTAATTGAGATCACAATTTTTGGCTTCTTACATTAGTTTATCAGTATTATTCCTCGTGATAATGGTGAGCTTTGCTAAATTTATTAGTTTATTAGCTAGATTGTTCTTGATTGGATTGATTCGCTTAGAAATTTGCAGTTTAATATTTGTAGCTGTAAATATTTTTGTATATCTGGTCTACCCTCTTTTTTTAGGAAGCATATCTCTTGTTAGTTTTGCAATAATTTCTAATATTTTTTTATATTAGACTGAATCACATTTTTTGAGGTGTTAAAGCTCTTTGCCTTTAATGGCACACAGGACTTCCTCACTGTATGCAGGATGGAAAAGAGCAGGGCAACGTTTGCTGTCTCAGTGAAAAGAGGAACCATGTCTCACAGAATGATAATGACAACCGAACAACGAAGCGTTTGTCTTAGAAACAACAATGAAAGAGAACATGATTGGAAAACTTGTCTCAGCCGAGAACATGCATGTTTTAACTCCACCTGAATGCATACAATCCAGTTACACACATTACTACAAATACAAAATTATACATCTAAAAATATCTTGCACCAACAACATGGAAGTCTTATTAAAGTGAGTGTGAGTGATGCGACTCAAACCAAAACAGTGTGATGATATTCACAATGATTTATATAGCCATAAGTAGGCCTTTGTGTATCTCACATGGGTAGAGAGGTGAATACACTGATCAGTCATGCCAATTTAATCATCACTGTGAGCTGCGTGCCAACCGTATTTAACCTTGGTATTGTCATACCTTTCTTATAATATATCTTTTCAAACCTAAACTTTTATTAATGTCTTAGGCTGCTATAACATACAGAGTATTTTTTCTGTTTGAATCCAACCTTTATACCTCCTCTGTGCGTCGTTTGAGCAGGTGTGTATTAGAGGTGTAACAATCAGACAATTTGAATTGATGCATTGATTTAAAAGGCAAATATTGAAATGAATCAAGGCAACGATCATAAATTCATCATTATCCATCATTATTGAGTATACATTCATTATTATAGATTATAATTTATTATAATACAATTAATTAACTCTGATACTTTTAAAATAGTCTCTACATCATCATCATCATTCACAGATTAACGGAAGGCATGCCCCGGATTCTGAACAAAGTTATTCTAATACTGTATCAATCAGAGGCTACTAAAATGAATGGTACAGCATCGTATTGTAGCAGACATTGTGGTATTGTCAAATATCAGATCATTACCTTAAGAATCAATATTATATCATATCATATGAATGCGTGAGGTTTACACCCCTAGTGTGAACACAAAGCCCTAGTGTCCACCTCAGTCCGCTTTCAAGTAAACCAGATTCGACCCAAAAACGAAAGTTAAAGTGAACCAAACAAGCAAGGCAAACACTTAAAAAGTGTCATTTTACTCAATTCTTTTTTTTATATCAGAAAATCATTCATTTATTAATAGCGTCTCCATGTTGTGTGTGTTTAGTGGTCATCTGTCAATTACACAAGTGCTTACAAAAAATGTATTCGCTTACTTTTGTGAGTACATTTCCAGCCCTATCTCTACATACACACCCTTTTTCTGGTCTGTTTAATTTTATACATGAACCAAATAACAGAAAACAAATCAAAATATCTATCTCACTCTGATTCAGACCAAACAGACTAATGGATAAGAAAGTGCCCTTAAAGGTGCATTAGGTAAGATTAGGTCTCTTAACAGTTAAGTAGGTGGATTCAACGTTTAAATTATTTTTTATTTCTGCTTAAGCCCACCCCCCCATTCCCAACCATGTTCATGAAGCTTCACCTCCAGTGTCTATAGAGTTCTGTAGAGTAATGTCTATAAAATGACTGACAGGAGACACATCCAAACACAAACAAGAATTCCGGACCGGAAATCAGTTTCCCAAACGAGTTTTCTCAGCCACTTAAAACACTTGTGCTGAGGCCACGGCTTAAACATTTACATTTTACCATGTTTTACTTATCTCCCAGGTTATTTGTACCAGTAAGAAATTTTAAAATTGACTATTGAACTTTTAAGCAATGCCTTATTGTTCCTTTTTTCTCTTTTCCTGCCACAGGGAGCCATACACACACAATCCACAAGCACACACAGGCTTCAGCACAGTCCAGGCCTATAAAACCTTGTGTCCAACTATAGCACGTGTTACTCTTCAAATATAATCTCACAAGAAACACAATGCTCAATACTCTTCATAGAGAGCCACTGGTGAATCTCTCTTGGTCGTGAATTGGCTGTGCCACTCATACTGCTCTCTCTCTCTCTCTCTCTCTCTCTCTCTCTCTCCAGGGTCAGTGCACACAATCACAACAGCAGCACAAAGAGCAATCAACAAAGAAGTCTCAGAATACCTTGTTTTTCCCACATTAGACTGCACTGTGATTGTGCTTCAGTCCTTTAAAGCTTTTTTTTTTTAGCTTCCCGGGATTTAACCACTTATATTTTGTAAACAATTAATAGACATTAGGAGGACAGCAGAAGGCTTATCTGTGTTGAGAAATGGAAAAAGTGAGATTGTATTGAGAGGTCTTAAGCTATTTAGGTGAATCAATGATTCAGCTTTGCCACACTTTGTACAGAAATACCCACTGGGTGCTGCTAAAGTACCTTCTGATCGTGTTTGGCTATACACTATAAATTTACTGTTTACTTGTACGTTGGGGAGTTGACCAGAACCAGACAATGAAGCATCTTAGTTTGCTTTAACTCCCTCTCGTGGGCATTTCTTTTCAAACTGCAGTAAAGTGAAACTCAAAGCACAGATTTTTGGAAAATATCTTGATAATATATCTTGAAATTAGTTTTTTTAAAAAGATGAGAAATTGGTTCAATGGTGTTATTTTTGGTTTATTTGGTTTATTATCTTGTAAAAGGGAACACTAGATATAGTATTTGACATATTTTAGTATAGTATAGTATAGTATATTTTATATTATATTTTATTTTATTATTTTTTTTGTATATTTCGGTGTATATTTTCTCTTTGTTTTCACTTTATTTTCTATTAATCTTTTCTTAAAACAGCATTTCTGGCTGTTTAAATTAGTTGAAAATGTTGTTACAATCTCTCTCTCTCTCACACACACACACACACACACACACCCAAATGCTGCACTTGAGTATGTAAGTAAGACATACTATCTGTGTCCCATAATGCAATGAGCATACAGCCTCTCTCTCTCTCTCTCTCTCTCCCTCTCTCTCACCTCACTCTTGTTTTCTTCTCTCTCTCCCTCTCTCACTTTCAGGATCAGGGCTGGAGCTCACAGGAGAGGTGGCACACTTTGAGGATAAATTTAGAAAAGAGGTGCAATCTCTGGGCCAAAGCACAAAACTAATATCACATCCAACCCACCCAAACACACACACACAAATCCTTTTGTGTACATTCAACATGCCCGCAGACAACAGAAGCTTCTCACTTAGCCTTGTTTCACACACACAAGCAATCACACCACCCTGAATACCCACTTGCTCTCAGAACAGGGAAGCACACAATATTCTCATTGCCGTCTCACCCTGCTTTCTGCAAGATGAAGGATATACCTTGACTATGGTGGCTGATTGGCCGTTCCACTCACAGCAACCCCTCTCCACTCATCTCCACAGAAACAAATCAATAACGGCTGAGGTGGAATTTCTGAATCAAAATACACCACTTTACACACGATAGGCTGCCAGCAGTGTAGACTCAGCCTTTAGACTCTAAAAGCGTATTAGGAGGACAAGTGGGCATCAGCCAATCAGGGCTCAGAGAACAAACAGGCAAGACAATCCAAAATAATAAATTGAAAAAACAACAAGGTCAAAATGCAAGTCATAATTGGACAGACTCCTGCAGAGTCCTTATGAGCAGATTTGGAAAGTACAGGAAACATGATGCATTATGATGCATAATACATGAACTATTTCAGTACATCTACAGAAATTACAAATATAATCAGATCACACTTTATATTTATTGATTACAATGATAAATACACAGAATTTGTATTAAGCTGTTGCACATCTATACACATCAATTTTGCTCTCAACAGTCCAGAATTGTGCTTGTCAGCAGTAAACAACAGCTCAGTATTGAAGGCATTCAAATGAAGGATTTTTTTAAGTCAAGTCTAAGGATACTTTAAAATGTACTTATATTTTAGCTTTAAAGCAGCATGTAGTGTACCTTTAACCCCTTTTTGCCCACACTCATAGACTGTTAAATAAAGGCTGATTTTAAAAAGAAGAAAATCACCTTGTTTTTAAAAAGAAGAAAATGTTATTTAAAGCATTATCCTGATTTATGTTTCTCCAATTTGTGATGATCCAGTCCAACATGGCTGACAGTGATAGGTGCAGCACATGTGTGCCTAAACCGACTACACAAAAGGGATCAATCGATTTAAAAATATGTCAGTAGACATATTTGCTTTTTTAAATAGGATATATGGTGCAGATGGGCATCAGGCGTAATCAGCGGTAAAATTACGCTTTAGTTTAAAGACTGTCTATAGTTACTAGCGGATAAACAGGTGTTTATGTATTTTTCATCCAAATATATTTGGGTGATTCCTCAGCTGCCTTGAGCCTAATCAAATTGTCGTGACTGGCCTGATGGATGCAGGGTGATGAGCCCTTTCAGACAAAGTTTTAAGAACTGGAAGTGAATTTTCAGGAGTGTTAGCACAAAGGATAAGATGGTGTGACAGGATCAAAGATAAAACTTTAAAATTTCCAAAGCCAACCAATATTTTCAAATGTGTTTGATTTTTAGAAGAGGTAAAGTCAATTTCAGATCACAAAATACTAGAGTAAAAATCAATTATAACATTTATATTTCCCCATTTTTCTCTCCAATTTGGTCACCATTTCTAACCCACCAGTTAGATCACCCTTATCATATGTCAACTACCAAGTGAAGATGAATGCATGCTTCCTCCAAGACATGTGAAGCCAGCAGTCACTTCTCAAACTGCTGCTCGTGCTGCATCACTACCCTATCTCCATCACTATCTACCCTCTTCTACATTCATGAAGATGCCCATGATTGGCTAGTGTTGCTGTGAAGATGCCCATGATTGGCTAGTGTTGCTGTGAAGATGCATATGATTGGCTAGTGTTGCTGTGAAGATGCCCATGATTGGCTAGTGTTGCTGTGAAGATGCCCATGATTGGCTAGTGTTGCTGTGAAGATGCATATGATTGGCTAGTGTTGCTGTGAAGATGCATATGATTGGCTAGTGTTGCTGTGAAGATGCATATGATTGGCTAGTGTTGCTGTGAAGATGCCCATGATTGGCTAGTGTTGCTGTGAAGATGCATATGATTGGCTAGTGTTGCTGTGAAGATGCCCATGATTGGCTAGTGTTGCTGTGAAGATGCATATGATTGGCTAGTGTTGCTGTGAAGATGCATATGATTGGCTAGTGTTGCTGTGAAGATGCCCATGATTGGCTAGTGTTGCTGTGAAGATGCATATGATTGGCTAGTGTTGCTGTGAAGATGCCCATGATTGGCTAGTGTTGCTGTGAAGATGCATATGATTGGCTAGTGTTGCTGTGAAGATGCCCATGATTGGCTAGTGTTGCTGTGAAGATGCCCATGATTGGCTAGTGTTGCTGTGAAGATGCTGTGAAGATGCATATGATTGGCTAGTGTTGCTGTGATTGGCAGGGAAGTAATGCCATCACTCCCACCCAGAGAATATTGCACCTACCTTGTTTATTGCAGATGAATCAAACTGTTTTATGCAGATGAATCTTTTGGAACTTTATCTTTAGTTCCTTTTCACATATGTGAACAGCTGAACTGTGGGTCACCAAAAATCTGGCCTCTCAGTACTAATCCAAGTTACCCGTAGTTAAGTTAGTTACTGGTAAGAACAGTTTTATGATGGTCTGCACCAAAATGACACGAATGAGACCATTGTCAACATTTAAATGAACTCTGGATGCCACTGCTACCTGATCCATGCCCCCTGAAGCAGCAATGTGTGAGTTAGACTTGTTGCTTAGACAAATTGCTACAATATCTTAAAAATGATCTCTTAAGAAAATTACACTGGATACACAGTTTTACAAATCTAGCATATTTCAAGGGACACACGACATCAAGAAAAATGATGACTGTTATGTCATTATGTGTACCAGCATATGACAGTGTAAGTATTTCAGTGCTCCTTAATACAGTGTACAGGGACGTATGTCATGTTTGCCCAGGCCTGAACACTCTACACATTCCTCATCAACACACTCTCAGCCAGGAGTTCTGACTTTCAGTAAAGGGGAGGCAACTCAAACCAGACGCTCCTGCAAGTGTCAGCACAGCAGGTGAAAAACCTTCGTAAGATGAATAATAAATAAGTACTGCCTCAGAAGTGTTTGTGAAACACTTACGGAAAAGGAGAGAAGAATACAGAGTGCACACTACACAATCAGCCCTGATGCTAACTTTTTTTTTTCAGAACTACAGTTGGGGTCATAAGTTTACATATGCTTTTCAGAATCTGCAAAATGTTAATAATTCAAAAAAAAAAAAAAAAAAAAAAAGAAGGATCACAAAAATTGCATTTTGTTTTTTATTTAGTCCTGCCCTGAATAAGCTATTTCACATAGAAGATGTTTACATATAATACACAAGACAAAATTATGACTGAATATACACAAATGGAAAAGTTCACATACACTTTATTCTTAATATTGTGTGTTGTTACCTGGATGATTATGTTTTGTGATAGTTGTTCATGAGTCACTTTTTTGTCCTGAGCAGTTAAACTACCTACTGTTTTTCAGAAAAATCCTCCAAGTCCTGCACTTTCTTTCACGTTTTCCAGGATCTTCTGCATATTTTAACCCTTTCCAACAGTGCCTATATGATGTTGAGATCCATCTTTTCACACTGAGGACAGTTGAGGGTCTCATAAACAACTATTACAAAAGGTGAAAACATTCACTGATGCTCAAGAAGGCAACACACTATATTAAAAGCCGGGGGATGTAAACTTTTGACCAGGATAATCAGTGTAAATTGCTATTATGTTGTTTAAAGATCTTATTTTTTCATTTAGTACTGCCTTTCAGAAGCTACATAAGATATATAAATGTTTCCCAGAAGACAAAATAATAACAATTTATCATCCTGTTCAAAAGTTTACATCCCCCTGGCTCTTAATGTATCATGTTGCCTTATTGAGAATCAGTGAATTCACTGGGGTTTTTTTTTTTCTTCTTTAAAAAATCTCTTTTTATCTCTCCTGTTGTTCGTTCTCTGCCATGCTCATTTCAGACCCTTCAGATATCCTCTACAGGGCACCGGGTTCATGCTCCAAAACACTACAAAAGATGTTATGTACCATGTCATGTACCAAGGAGCATGCATTCTTGATAAAGGGTGTACACACACACACACACACACACACACACACACACAGACACACACCATTATAAACAGCTGGGAAGATCGATGCTGAGTTATCCATACTTTCGATCCGGACATTTCTTGCTAAAATTCAATCCTAATATAAGAAAATCAATACAGTGTGTAAACTTTTTAGCAAACAGAATGTGAAAATAAAATGCTGTAGGACATTTATGTGCAGAACTACTGATATGATAAGAACTACCATTCCTTCCACCATCTCTCACTCATACACACACACATGCGCAACAGTGACAATAGGACTCCCAGTGACAATTAGCCCACTAACTATAAATAAAAAATGTTATATACAATGCTATTTAAGTTTATATATATATATATATATATATATATATATATATATATATATATATAAACTGTATACATCGGGTTCCACTTTAAGAACAGAAAGCTGAGGCTGCAGTGTTCACACCGTACCCAAGCATGAAGATCAATGTTTACGAATGACGTATCCAGAGCCCAGACCTGAATCCAACTAAAAATCTGTGGGGTGACCTGAAGCAGGCTGTGCACTGGAGATTACAATCTGATGGATCTAGTATGTTTTAGGAAGAAAGGGTGGGAAAATACTGCCAAGTGAAGAAGTGCCACGCTGATAGACTCTTACTGAAAAAGACTGAGTGATGTAATAAAATCAAGAGGTGCTTCAACAAAGTATTAGTTTAGGGGTGTGCACACTTACGCAACCGGGTTATTGTAAGTTTTTTATTTTTCTTTTTTTTTTCCTAAAAAGTTTCTGATTGTTTTTCACTTTATTTGTATACTTGTAAAAGGTCTGACATGGTTTATCTTAGTGTCATTTTTTTACTTCACAAAAACCTAACATCTTAACAGGGGTATGTAGACTTTTTATATCCATTGTACAGTATGAACAGACTAAAGGCCAGACAGAGGCAAAAAACTGACAGGAAAAGATGTAACAAAAAAAGACAATCACTCCCTGAATAGTGGTCTTACTCTTTCTCCTTACTTCTTTATTTGCCATCGCAACACATCGCTGAGAAGGCAGAGGTCACATCAGCTATCTGAATGTTTCTGTCTACCACTAGTGCTGGACCATTCAGTGTGCCTCTCTCAAGTGTGCACCCAGACTCAGCATGAATCACTGCAGTGGAGGAAAGAGCACAAAGGTGAAGGAAAGACTGGAGGTCTTGAATGAATACAGAGAATTTTAATTTATTCCAACAAGATACTGGGTTCATAATAATTCATAATAATAATTCATTCATTCCCAAGGTCACGTCACTCTACAATTAAAAAGAAACACATACACTGAGAAAGTGTCAAAAGAAAAAGAACAGACAGGTCATAGAGTCCTTTAAATCTGCCATAGCTGGTTACATTTTCACTGATGGCGGACACTACCAGACATCATTGTGGTGGATTCACAGTGCAGAAGAGCTGTACACATGGGACACATAACAAGAACAGACACCTCACTGCAACCAGCAGATGAACCCAAACAGCAACAAAAGAACAAAAACCACATAACCACACTGCACAGTCCAGCACATTGGTAGTAATGTAGTAACCACTACCACAAGTAAATAAAATAGTTAATAGTTTGTCATGTTCTTTTCTGAACATGTTTTAAATATGATCTAATAACTAATACATATTCTGTAATAACTTGCATTGTTTTGCTCTCCACCGTAAAACAGAGATTGACTCAAAAGGAACAAAAAAAAAAAAGCCCAATTACAACACACTATGGTAAAAGCTCTCCTATTCCCAGCAAAGAAATAGATTATTAGTCTCATTTTTAATTTTTAGCAGGGCTGGAAATCTCAGGGGAAAATGCACAGGCCTTGTACACATGTGAAAAGAGGAGGAACAAAAGGAAAGATGGTGCTCTCTTTTTTCCCTTCAACTTTCATTTGCTCTGTTACTCTTTAATGTGCAACAGCTATTGATCAAGACACTGGTGGGACTGCTGTCCAAGTGATAAGGGAAAAGGATAGGAGAGGGAGAGAGAGAGAGAGAGAGAGAGAGAGAGAGAGAGAGAGAGACTGCATACTCTACATCACTTGAAATGTTGAGGCTTTGTCAGAAAGTGAGAGTGTCTAGATGAGAGCACTGTTGTGTTTGACTTGTGTTGGGAAATGTAACCTGATTTGATTTGTCTGTTCATTCAGGCATAGTGACATAAAGCCTGCCTAAGAAAGGATTCATCGATCTGAACTAATAATACATCAGTGTGTGTGTATGTGTGTGTTTTTCTGAAACTGGGACATTAATGGACCCACAAAATGTCATGGTCTGTGTTTTAATGCTATGTATTAGCACCTATAGATCCCACTGTAAGAGAAAGTTAAGACAGGTCTATATCCCCTCACAGCTTTGAGCTCCACATTGGTGTCATTAATTAAGCAACAAGAGCTGAAAAGCACTTCCTGACAGAAGGAAGTCCCACGTTGAACACAGAATTCTGAAACATTGTGTACAAAAACTTGTATAAATTTCCATATAGACACAACCCATTCTTTCTTACTGCAATTATCCAACTATTACTGTTATTATGTTAGATGCTAAACTCTGACTAAAGTAGCTAGCTATACTAGATAACTTATTGTCCCAGGTATTCAGCTGACCTCTTTTTTAAGAAACTGTCACCTGACAGTTTTTTTACACCTTGGTATTGTAATTGTTCTGTAGTACAACTGTAGTGACCTCTGAAACCATAGATGTTTATATGTTTTAATCGGTTGCATAAAAAATGATTTAAAAAGTAGATTTTAGAAAATACCATATTAAAAACACAAGGATACCTAGAATGAATATGATTTGGGAAAAACATGTTTCCCAAATCTACACCTGTGGCTTTAAATGCACTATGCACTATACATACACTATACGATCAAATGTATGTGGACACCTGACCATCACACCCATATGTGGTATACCCCAAACTGTTGCTATATAGTTATATGCTATATAGTTATATATATATATATATATATATATTGTTATTATAATAGCAAAGGGGGAATAAATCTGGAAGGGAATGTTCAATAAGCACATGTGGGTGTGATGGTCAGGTGTCCACAAACTTTTGGCCATATAGTGTATATATTAGTGTATCATTGACCCCAATGACATGGAAATGTACAGTTTGCTACCTTTTTCTGAGATGTATGTAATGGAGTTTTAGTATCCAAGTCACATGATTGTTCACCCAAATCCAATCTGCAAAGTAAGTGATTCATATTTGGGGAGAGCATGAACACCTGAGATACAGCATCCCTAAAACCTGTACTTTCACTCTAATGTTTCTTTTCTCATATTTTTATAGTGGAAAAGCTGTGTGTGTGTGTGTGTGTGTGTGTGTGTGTGTGTGTGTGTGTGTGTGGTTGAGACAACAGCATTTTCCCTTTATCGAATATGCATGCTCCTTTGAACATGGCAATGGCAGCTGTTTGTCAGCACAACATCTTCTATAGTGTTTTGGAGTATGAACCCAGTGCCCTGTACAGGATATCTGAAGGGTTTAAAATGAGAACTGCAGAAAAAGAACTACAGGAGACATAAAAGGAGTTTTTTTTTAAGAAGGAAAAAACAGTGTCAGAGGAAGATTGGGCAGGAGGACATGTATTTGTGTAGACAGGTATCATTTACTCAAAGTAAAAAAGTAAATGAGATGTTTAAATTCAAGAGCGGAGGGGTCACGAAATAGCATGAAAGTCTATATAGAGAAGAGGTAGAAGAGGGAATGAGAGAAGCTATGGGGAACAAGAGTGAGAGATGGGATTAGACTAAGAAAAAGAGAGACCGGGGTGTCAGTGGTTTACTCCCCCAGGAGTGATTTATTTCAGCACTAATAAGGCAGAACTGAGTTGCCACAGCAACAGTGTTGCCCATTTCCAGTGAGGCCCAGAGGGCTTCCTGGTGAAGTGGGGATGAGGGTCAAGGGGCAGCACAGGAACTACACGAAACCACTATGGACCAAAACATGGCTGTTATGGGACCATTTATTCCTTTCTGGAATGAACATTCCTCTATTCCTCTACTGCCCGACTATGCCATGGGTCTCCATTATATACAGTTTACTGGACAAATGAGTATAATTCTGGTCATATGTTAATTACTAGTTCTGTGGGGAAAAAAACACTGAAATTTTGAATGACAAGAATAACACCATCAAGTAAAAATTAACATTTAATTATTTTTGTTTTTTGCATACATTTAACATTTAAATAAATATAAATAAAATACGCCTATGAACGCAACAAACAGCCGTGAACAAGAAACCTTTCTAACAAAAAATAGTACTTAATGCCACAACTGTGAATAACATTTTATTTAACATTGTTTTAATTAGACTGAAATGTATTTAAAGAAGCCCCCAAACTTTAGCTTGCAATGTATATTCTCAAATATATGACATTTCTGCTTGTTTGCAGCTAGACCAGGATCATATGTGTCTGTGACCTCAACATGTTCCTCACGGTCTCAATTAGGCTGATCAGAATCGCTTGCTTTTACCAAGAAACGTTTAAGAGTCGACTGTTTCGCCATTGTCTGTTCAAGCATGTGATGGTACGGTGACTATTTGCCGGTAGGTCTCGGTTTCAGCTGCACTGAGTTCTGCAAGAAGAGGAAATTTGATCTTTGGAATTGAGTAAAGTAGTATCTAACTTGGTAAGAGGAAATTTTTATTTCAAAGTTGAATAGAGTGTATAAGACTGTGTGACAGGAATTTTTAATTCTGTAATTGTTTAATGTATCTGAATTTTCTTTGCATGTCAGCAGAAAATGGTTTGCAGGAAAACAGTGATTCCACAGCAGTGGTAATAAGAATTAGAGGCAAGCAGCAGGTAGTGATATGCCCCCCAGTAGGAGTCACAGCCATTTGGGACATAATGTACCGAGATTATATTTGTATTACATGTTTTGTGTTGTGTATTGTTAAATTTTGTGTATTACTGCCCCTGTTTGTTGCAACTTTTACTATAATTAGCACTGTGTTGCATCACGTAAAGTGCACAGTGTTAACCTGTGTGTGGGATTTTGTCTGCCACAGCTAGATAATAGCAAAAACTGATCTGATTTTCAATAAAAGCCTACAGACTGGAAATGAAACTGACATACTTTATTTCCTACCCTGTACATCCCTGCCGTCTCTGAATAACTGATTTTGCTGTGTTGATTTAAACACATTCATGACCACAAAGAGTGGGCCCTAAAGTGGGTAAGAAAATGTGTAAAAAAATTAAACCAAGATAAATCACGTCAGAACATTTTCCACCCTCAATTTGAAATTACAACGTATAAAAATTGTGAAAAACAATCAGAAACATTTTAGGGAAAAATAGGGGTGTGCACACTTACGCAAACAGGTTATTGTAAGTTTATTATTTTTCCTATTTTATGATTGTTTCCCCTTTTTTTCTCTCTCAATCTCTTTCGCTTCCTTGCCCTCCTCTCTCTCTCTCTTTTTATCTGTTTTATCTCTCAGTGGTGTAAATATTTTCATGAAGCTGAATGGGTTCTTTGTGTAGTTTCTATTAATGTTACAATAAAAGCCAAGAGATTCCCACAATCCTTCTCTCTTGGGACGGTGCTCAGTGAGTGCTTTTCATGACTGCAGTTTTTGGGCTTGTCTCAGAAGGGTTGCTAACATTCAAACTAGGGCTGGACCAATATAAACATTTTGTCACTGACACTGATATTAAAGAGCTGAAAATTCTAACAATCTATCATATCATGTGAAATAATTTTATATGATCAAAACAGACACAATAGTTAAACAGGGGTTCGTCGATATGAGTCAGTTTCTCAAACTAAAATCAACAACAGAAACTTGTAAAAATCTTTTAATAAATTAAATATTAAAGCAATCTCTTTTTGCCCTGACTGCACCCACTAGTCATATTTAATAAAACAAAAACAATAAACAGTGTGCATGTTGATGTGCAATGAAGAAGAAGAAGCTTAAGTGAATTTCTCAGGTTTAAATATATTATTGTATATTATTGTCTAATGACACACAGCTCTAGGTTTATTAACGTTTTCCTGTCATTTGCAAATGCTGAAGTAAAAACAGTTTAAACTGCTAAACTGGGTTTAGAAGCAAGAACTGTTCTCGTACAGACGTTGTCTCCTTGATGCATACACTATAACTGATATCACATACATGGAGTAACATTATGGATTTGGTTACTTACAAAATCTGAACGTCTGACATTAACAAAAAATTAGGAACACAGGCAGAACGAGAGAAGCAGTGTGACTTACACACTTTACAGTCCAACTGACCTATAAAACATTTAAAGAGACATTATCAGATGCTTAATCAGTGTGACTTGCTAATATGATCACCAAATATTGAATTTAATATCAGTAAATTTTATCTGCTAACCGATATATTGGTTGGATCTAATGCAGACATGTTCATTTAAGGTATATTCATGCGTACGTGTGTCTTTATCTTACTGTTCTAAAATACCAAATTCTCTTTCATTTCACTTCCAAATTACAGAACATGAAGAATATACAAATATTCAACTACCTAGCCAGACATCTAGCGAATATATGCCCGTAAACATGTATTCCATAAACACACACACACACATGCATGCATACACGCCATGACACTAACATAATTCAGGCTAATTGCAACAGGCTTAGGTGTTTGAGAGATGATTCATTTCCTGCCTGGGCCTGCAAACATTAAGATAAAGGTTAAACAACAGGCACACACTCACACACTCACACACACACACACATGATATGCTTGTAAGTATATTAATGTAATTTCCCTTACCTGGCGATAATGTAATCTACTCACACATATCAGAATGGGTTTGGTGCCCATAAAACCTCATTTAGGCCTTGAGTGAACACACACACACACACACACACACACACACAGCCAGTGCTTAGCTATTAAATCCAAACTCACAACTCACAAAATTAATACCTTTTCACTAATTTCTATTCCTTCATCCTCATTTATGTTCACCTCCCAAACATACACACACATTCTATATACTGTGTGTACCACATGACCCCTGCTTCGGTGCATACCTAATACCTCTTAAATGCCAATAAAGCCCCACTTAAGGCTCACCCATGCGTCTCTTCCACAAAACATTTTCAAGGCTTAATTCAACATTTAGTTCATTCCTCCATCTTCAGTACCTGAGCAGGGTCACAGCTGCTAGTTCAGCATGTTAATTCCAAGTCCTATGGCAACACACAACCAGCAAAAGCCTGAAACACTGTTCGCACAACCATGTGCAAATCCCACAAATCCCAGAGACTAAAATTACTCTTATTATTTGCTCAACCTTTTTCCTTTTCACCCTTCACCTTTCAAAAACCATTCCTGTTAGGAATCATTGAAATGCAGCCTGCTTCATCATGCAGGCAGGAAGAGCCTATTTTCATTACCACTCCTCTTACCGTGTCTCCCCCCGTAAAGGACAGGGAGCTGTCAATCACTCCCGTTATTGAAGGAGTGAGGGAGAGATGGCATTTTAATTACCATAAGGAAGGAGGATGGGGCGGTGAGCTCCTAAAAGCTTTTCGAATATTAACCGTGCCATCGGTCCATATATATGATAATGTGGATTGGAGAAATGAGACGAAACAACTAGGACGCATGTGCATGCAGGCAAAATGATATAGGATTAAATTAGGGTATCATTATCATGGCACCTATGATAAAGTGGTGGCTCGACATCTAGATGCAGGCTCACACACGTTTGCACACATAAATATAAGGGCACAGGCATGACTATCACCACTAATTGCCAAGAGAAATGAACAAAAAAGGAGGAATAATTCTCTACTAAAAAAAAGATGAATTACACATGAAATAATCATGACTCTTGCAGTACACTCATTAGTATTTACCTGCATGTTTGTGTGTGTGTTTGCATGTGTGTGTGTCTTATAAAGTAAGACTCTGGTGACTCTTTTGCATTTGCAGCCATATAAATAAAAAAAACTTTCACCCAAGAGAGCAAAAAACAATGCAGGATTTTGGTGAGACGTGGGAGCTGAAAACAGGCCCTTTTCATTTGCAGGGCACAATTTACAGCTCTGAGTAGATAGAGAAGCTGTGTGTGTGTGTGTGTGTGTGTGTGTGCGTTGCCACAGTGCTGCCGCATTGCAATGCATTAGCCTGAGCGGTCCTTTTACAGCAATGGAGAATAAGAGGGAATAATAATAATAATAATAATAATAATAATAATAATAAAAAGATTGAAAAGAAATCTGATCATCCCCCCCTCTATTGATTACTGTATTAGTGAGTAGAGAACAGAGAGTAATAATGAATTCTGTTACGCCACACACAGAAGGAGAAGAGAAAAGCCTTAGGGGAAAAAAGACAGGGCAGCTGATCTCTGCTGAATACACAGAAGTTGTGGGTCTATTTGTGTTGAGTTATTCTTGTGATTACGATGTTAAAATGTTCAACCACACCCAAACTACTGCAGATTATTTAACTGAATCAAGGTTTGGGAATAGCCATGAGGTGAGATAATGACCACACACATTTTTTTATTGACATCACAGTGTTAATCTGTGCATGCCCAATGCTGTTGTGAGTGTGTATTGAATGTGCTTGGACTCTGTTTATCATGGCTGCTGAACAGGGTGTTGCTTTGTGGTACGTAATTTCTTATTTGATAATGTTTTTGCAATTTAATTTCATCTGAATGGAAGAAGGCTGTCCATATGCACAAACCTGAGAGCTTGAAATGTTTTGTGTTAGACAAAAATTGGAAATGGGTCATTGCTGTTGTATTCTCTTAATTACAGGAGTGCCAATAATTTTGAAAGCAGTAAAATAAAACTAAAGACTGGTCAATATGTCTAAGCTGAAAATATACCTTATTGTTTGTGTTATTCAGTAAATACAGTGTACATTTTTGGCCATTTAAATGAAGGATGCCAAAAATTTTGGAGTTGCCTGACATCTTAATAGTACATGTTGCACAATTTGACTGTTACAGTGTATATGAGTAGAGGAGAAGGATGGTTAGAATAAATACATTGTAAAACCAATAAATCTAAGTACTGTACATACACACCCACACACCCACACACTTCAGTTCATTAACTACAGGTACATGTCAGATGTGAAGTTCATTTTCAGTAAATATCATTCTCAAAATGCTAGTTTAATAAATCACACACAAACACACACACACACACACACACACAATCACTGTAACGGTACAACTACAGAGAAAATGTCAAATGGCATCAGGTGCTGCAATCACTTCACACAGAGGAGAGGGAAAATGAGGGAGAAATAAGAAGCAGGGGATAGACAGATGGAGAAGGGAGTAATTGTAGTGGGAAAAGTGGAGAGGATATGAAAAGTGGGAAAAGTGGGCTTTATCATAAAGCTGACAGCACACTTCATTGGCAAACTCAATTACACCAGATTTTTTTCCCCCAAGGCATTAGAGCCTGTCCTCCTCCTTTTTCTTCCTTCTCTTTGCATCTCTCTCTCTCTCTATTCTCAGGGCTGGCTATGAATTTGAGAGAGAGAGCGAGAGATAGAGAGAGAGAGAGAGAGGGATTTAAGTGTTAAATGCAATGACAGATTTTGCCTACACCTGAACCTAACCCTCACTTTAACATTGACCAAAAGAAAATCAGTTTCTTCCAAGGGAAAGCTGAATTGTGTAAAAAGGCATTTTTACAGGGAGACCACAGTGTGAAAGACTAGCTTTTTTTCCACCCAAATAACTTCACGAAGTTCATTGTGAACTCTCTCATCTGTAAATAATTTCCTCCAGCATAATAATGAGAAAAACTAATAGTAGTCATAAGTATCAGCAGTTGGAAACAGTAGCAGTGTCCTCAACTGAACTCACTACCCGGAAACACTCTTGTGCTAAAATGATGAATGGCATACTGATGCTTCATACTGCAGATTTTATGTGGCGATCTAATTATAAAACAACGATCTTTCTTGTATTGACTGCTCTGTATTTGACAGTTTTGTCTGACTCATCACAGGCTTTGTAGTTATACACTGAGTTATACTGTGAGGATATAATTCACAATGCGTCTTATTACATTGTACAGCTCTGTGCTCTATTCACACACATGACATACTTGTCAATAAACAAATGTGCACACAATGTTCACTCAGACACGCACATAAACATTTGGTCTTCATATTTTTTTCACAAACAAGCATACAGAGAAGCAAATATGAATCATATGAGAAACATGTAGGCAATATCCTGAAAGTGCAGATGCACTGCATACTACCATTCTGCACTAATTGCCTGCTCTCCTGTTAGAGCAAAAAAATACAATAATACATCCAGTGTGTGTGTTTATGTGTAGTGTGTGTAAAGTTCTTCTGTTGTGGGTGATCTGTGCAGGAAAAAAAAGCAGAATAGTGTACAGTAAAATGCTGCTTCTTTTAGCTATATTCTACACTTATGTGGGAAAAGGGAATTCATCTGATCATTCATTCAAGATTAAACTGGTAGTACTATTTAACGCTTTAATTTCTGTACAATATGCCACTACCTGTACCTGGTGCTCCAAATATCTGTATCTGGATCCAGATTCAAAAGTGTATGTGGTCTAACCTGGAAGTTTTTTTTTATTATTATTATTATTATTAAAATATGAACTATTATGTCCTCAGAAAACCAAGAAACAATGAAAAAAAGAAGCCCGAGGTAGAAATGCCAGCACTGTCAGCATGGTGTGTGAATTCTGGCACTGACAGTTCCTCAACCTCAGCTACATCACCCAAGTCTCAACTCTGAATGAGCACAGGTCTGATTTTTTTTTTAATCCCTTTCTAGCCAATTTAGTTGGTTCTATTTCCCAAAATATAAACAAACTACAGGATGTCCCAAAAGGGAACTATGTATGCCAGCACCACGTCGGTTGTGCCTTCATCTGTGCATGTTATTGGACCTCCACTTATCAGCTGGTCCGCAACACTTTATTAATAAGTGTGTCACGTGCTTGTCATGTTTCCAGTTAAAGTCCATCGCAACCTCACGACAGCTTCCCAAACCAGCCATGAGAATGATTTCAGTATGTTCTTCTTATGTCAAAGGCATTCTTAAAAGCTATCTGAAAAAATATATATATATAAAATATAAACTAAGTATGAAACATTTTGGAAGACATTTTGTTAAAAAGTGTTAATTTCCCCTATGTATGGAGACTTTTGGGACACCCAGTAATAGCCTATTTTAAACCATGGTGACCCCAAACAGGCAGTTACTACGGATGAAAGAATGAACGCTGCAAGTGCCTTGAATGTTAATGAACGTTTGTTTTTCCCACAAGCTTCATATCTGACCACTCACTCATGCCCATACTCTGTTTATTCGGAATAATGTTTCTTATTTGCTTACATGCCCAACACAGCACAACACATGGTGGGTGGCATGGGGGTTCAGCTCAGAGCTCCATGTTTTGCAGGTTTTCCCCTGTGTCTGCATGGGTTTACTCTGGGCATCCCATCCAGAGTATATTCCAGCCTCACACCCAGCGCTCCCAGGATTGGCTCTGAAGTCCAACATGCCAAAACCATACCATGGGTGCGAATGTCACTTTTTTGTACTCATACTTGTTTTGTGCTTTTTGTTTTTCCACCTCCTGAAGTTTGTGCCAATTTGTCTATATATGAAATTATTACAGTGGCACTCCAACACTGTTTATTTAAATCCTGCTGATATCTCTTCCTAAATTGTGTTCATTATTTTGGTAAGGCTGGTTAATAAGACCCAGAAGTCATGACAGTTTTAGCAGATTAGAGGGGTTGTTTTCATTGTAACATACAGTATAAACCACAGTCATTAAACTGTGGGCCATAATGACGCATTAGATGTTCTTCTGGAGCATCCACTTTTGATACTGAAAGGACAAATCAGTGGAGGGATCAGTGACAATGGAGACATCAGCCTGCACCTCTTCCCCCCCCCTTAAACCCTCAGCTGTGTCATGGGGTGAAAAAAAAAGACCACTGACTTTCAACCAATCAGAAGAAGGAGTCACCAATACTTGCCTGTCAGTCATGTATCCTGGCAATTCAGAAAGCTCCGCCTCTGGAACTAGCAATCAGCCATTCTAGCTTAGCCTGCATATTTTGATGATGTAGCTTTGGAAGGAACATTGGATTTGGAGTTTAATAGGAGCTAGCTTCAGATAACCTTTACTAAAATCACAGACTACACCATTAACTAGATGGAACAGAGTGCCATTATACACCATTACAAGGCAGCAATATTACCTTTTTTTAGACATACTACCAAATTTGATCTTACTATTATGTGTGGTGAGGTCTACTCATCTACTCCTTTTTTATACAAACAATTATACCAACCCGTGTTAATGGATAAATGCATAATTCATTTATTAATTTAAATGTTTAAATACATGCAGAAGAGGTCAGGAACTATTCATCTTTTTGCTTTTGGTTTTTACACTTGTTCACCAACACTGCATATGCATGCTCTCTTTCTTACAATCTCTCTACGTTTCCACGCTTGACAGATGACTGACAGGCATGACTACGAGTGACTTCTGATCTTTTTCACAATATGTTTTTCACAAAAAAATGTGTGGAAGCATCTCTTATCACACAAAAATTCACACACACAGACACACACACACACTCTGTCATGTATACATATATACAGTGGATTACATTCCTTGTGTTTTCAGACAAATACATATAAAAGCACATGCACAATTCAACGACATGACACAATGATTCAAAAAATGTAACAGCTTTTAAAATGCCATGTGCTGCTCAAGGGGCTCTCTGAACGTACAAATGACGTGTGAATTCAGTGATGTACAAGGACAGATGGAATAAGGTAGCGTTGACTGGTATAGTGTGAGGACGCTTCTACCACTGCAGTGAAGTAATGAGCACAGTATCAGTTCTGGAAGGTGTAATGAATCGATGCAGTACAGGCTGGGTGAAAATAGAGAGGAGGAGCAAGACAAAGGGAGTGTGTTTGACAGTGTGTGTATGGAAGGAGACAAATGGCAGAGAGGAAGTGAATGCAAAATGTGTGTATGTAACAGACAGAGGCGTGTGCGACCTTGCTACAGGGGGAGGTCCTATACAAAGATGTGCTGTAGGTGCCATGTTTGCTTCACCTGGGACCCCTCTATCGGATGAGAAAAAGAGACAGGGATTAAATAAATAAATAAATAAATAAGATACAAAAATAGACGGAGGTAGCCTCAGGCCATGCTCTACTTCAAAAACATACAAGTGTGCACAAGCAGACAGGTGCGCACACACATGTATACACACACCACACACACACGATCCACAAGACTGGGAAATGCCCATATCAACTTCACAGCAGACCACACTGCCGCATAAATCCCCCTGCAGCTACAGTAGTACTTACGAAGAAAAAAAAAAGAATGAATGAAAGAAAAAAACTTTTTGCACTTTATTTATCCAACACACTCTTTTGAGTAACATAAGACCCAAACTAAAGGCCAATTCCTACTGGATACTTTTCTGAAGCATTCTGTATGTGGCAGTTACAGCTTCCACTATCCAAATTAATTGCAAATAAAACGGCATCAATTGATGGTCTATAGAGTACATATAGATTATCCAAGGAACATTAATAATCACAAACTCTTACCATATTTTTTAGAATGAGTTGATTGATGGTGAAAGTCTATAGATGTTTAAGGTTAGTGTCCACATTGGACTATCCACGTAAAGTGTTAACATCCACTGAAATCGCACAATTATACTTTCTATACACAGTGAACCTTTTTTTGTTATTATAATGTACAAAGATGCCATAATTGTGTAATCTGTCGTTTCATAGAAGCGTGCACGGTAGTGAGACTCATGGATAGCCAGAAAGAAGATGAATAGGCTGTTTATTCACTGTCCCACTGTCTTGGGGCATGTTTTAATTGAGCTGTGTTGTAATTACAGCTAGCCCAGCTTGGCTGCACCTCCCATGTTTCACTGACACATCTGTATATGCATTTAGATGTTAGTCTCTTTGATAAGAATGAAGTACACCATCATGAATGTGGGAGATATGGATTAAGCAGCCAGTCACTACATGGTCTCCTGGGATGCAGTCATGACACTTACATGATGTCTCCAATGTGAATTCTAAGTAAGCAGAAATCAAGTTCAAAGTGAATAGAAAGTGTGTGTGTGTGATTTCAATGAATTCCTATAGAGTGTAAGCTTCACTTACGCAGGCGAGTGAAAAAATGGCGACAACAACAAGCACAGAGCAGCATCCCTGTACAGCAGCTGGTGAAACTCACACAAACACATGGAGAACATGGGAACATCAACACAGACAATAATCCAAGGTCAGGATCGAACCCAGGAGCCTGAACCTGTGAGCCCAGTCAGGTACCGTACTACACATTTTTATGAAAAATTTGACAGTTTAAAATTTTGAATGATTGTATAGTTTGTGTCTTCTTAATTTTGTTTTTGTTAAAGTTACACATAGTATGTTTCAAACAACAGCAACTTAGTGTCAAACTCTCAATTTTCCCAAACGCTTTTCTGCTGTGCCATTTGGCCCAGCAGAGCGTCAAAATCATTTAATGGTTTGCTAAAACTGGTATTAACATGTGAAAAGGGGAGTGCTGGTGTAACAGATGGCTCACAGAGGCAGTATACAGATCCATTTGCAGGAGGTTATTAACAGAATGGATATAGAAATAGTGTTCAGGACAGAACACTTGTAATCCAAAATGGTAGCCGACAAATCCAAAAGCCAGTCCAATATCAAAACCAGAGGGCAGATATGGGTCAAAATACCATAAATCAGGCAGGCAGACAAGTCTAACTGGTAATCCAAGATCAAAGGTGAGGCAAGGCGAGGCAAGGCGAGGCGAGGCAAGGTCATACACAAAATCTACCACAAATAAACACAGCTCAGAACTCACGAGAATGAAAGCAAACTGTAAAACTTCAACTCAGCACAATACTCACATGCATTTTATAACTGGCAAACTGGAAATGAACAGGATAACCAAAAAAGACATGCAGAATTCAGGAGAGGGCGCACTCTGGTGGCTTGGAGGGGACACGTCTGTGCTAGATGTTAAAACTGGCACTTTTTTCCACTTGTAGCACTGACTGTATTTACTGATAGGCTATGTTGGTTCCAGTGCTTCCTGAATGGATTGTTAAACTCTAAACAGTGAATTATTGATAACTGTTGCTGTGCAGGTTTCTATTATAACTATAATATATAAGTATTATTATGGAGATAAATAGTCCAGGTGCCAACTATGGAGCAACCTTTTTAACAACTGCCCTAAATTCTCATTTGGATGTTAGTGGAAGAATGGAAGTTAGTAAAAGTCTCTACCTCAGCTGATGTGCTTATACGCATGAAAGTATGCATTTTACCACAGACATACAGCAGATGTAAAATCAGCATCTCCCAACCATTTGTCACCCTGATGAGGTCAGACACAAAGCGCCATGAGTGGTTAATGACAGGAAATAGGCTGGGTAAAGGGTAGGGGAGTTATCCACCAGATGCCATCAGATATGCCACTTCAGTACCCACTCCTCCCCCAAATAACCCAGACACCTACCATCAGCCACCTGAACTTTCTAGACTCTCTGGATCATTGTAATGACAGGCACACTTCCCAAAAGGGCGAGTTATGTGCAAAAATTTAACAAGTGTGAAATTAGAAAGTTTATCAAACAGTAACACTATAAGTGTGGCACAGGTCAGCTGTAACATAGTGCAGGAACCATAATTGAAAAAATATGGTCGTGTCATAAAAATAATCACAGCTGAAAGCAACACAGGAGAAGGTCTCTGTGGGGCAATATTGAATTAAAAAATCACAAGCAGCAAAAAAAAAAAAAAAAAAAAAGCTCTTTCATTTACAGCATGTCTTGCATCATTTGGCCTGGATGTTGTCAGACTGTCCCTACCCCCACCCACCCCACTCTCCGTCAGGGTCCCCGTTGCATTTCTAATCAGTTTGTTTTGGTTTGAAGCACAGCCTGAGATTACTGTGTCATTTCAAGTACAAGGTCATCAATACAGGAAATGCACAAGTGACACATCCTGCCAGGAGCAATGAGGTAAATAAATAACATTACCTACACTAAAATACTCACTTAAACGATTAAGGGCCTTTTTGAGAGTCCCTGCCAGAACGCCAAGCACAAATCAATCAGGAATAGCATTATTATAATTTTTATGAACTCTATCATCGATGTGGGTGAGGTTCCATTTGGATTATTGAATTCCAAATGAGATGCAAATCCATGCAGTCGCATCCGGATTGCCAGCATGAACATTATCTCATGTCAGCGTTTTACACAAAGAGCGCACACTCATTGAGGAGGAGGTTTCCTCCATACTGATGAACTGACTATTATAGGAGGGTTAAAAATAAAGAAGAATAACACATGAGGATTTAAGTATTACAGAACTAAATTGAAAGAATAAGTGCAGAACATGATTGACAAAATAGGAACAAAAGAAAATCCAGGGCAAGCAAAAAAAACTGGAGAGCAGAAAAATGTATGTGAATAGATGAAGATTGGTGATAGGGAAAGAGAGAGCACAGGTGAAAAAGAGAATGATGCATTAGAAGAAGGGCTGAATAAGAAAAAAAATCACTAAATGCAGAGGAAAGCTTCAAACTGACAAAGCGTTTCTCTCAGGCTGCAATCAGAGGGAGAGAAAGAAGAAGAACCTAAAGGGCTTTTGCAGTCTGCTTACCCACACTATCAGTTGGGATAATTTCTTTTGTAATTTATTACACGTCTATGTCCCTGAGCCCTATGCCAAAAGCACTATCTGTAAAATGAGTTTCCAAGCATGCTGCCCTATCTGTGTGTGTCACCACCAGATCCTCTACTACTCCACATCCACTGGCTCACCTAAACAATCCCCCATTACACACACACACACCATGTACTGTATGTATGGGGTATCTAAATATTGCAAGGCAGTATTTAAATGTCTTATAGTTGTAAAATATTAATATCAACAGCCACAGTCTCGAGTGATTCTGATTCAGCCTTGTCTTAATACTTAGCTTACCAAGGATGCAGGAAGTGGGGTACTGAGGGTACTGCAGCACTCCTGACTTTTAGCATTCTTTTAATCGCAACTGCCACAACACTCAAGTCTTCAGGGCAGAGGAGTTTGCATTTTCCAGTTTGTCGGTAACATGACAAGTTGTGGGTTTGTTTTGTAGCATTAAAAAAGAGATCCTGGTGATGAAAAACTGGTGATGTGTATAGCTTCAATACTGTAATCAATAACAGGAAATACCTGCTGTGTAGGGAAACTTATTGACTTTTACAAAGTGCCTACACTCAAGACTCCTTCAGTAAATGTTAAATAAATGTCTCCTAACAAAATACCTCATCATGTCAATGATTATATGCTTTTCTTTGTTAAACAAGTTTTTAATCCATTTATTATTAGGCTTAGATTATGTGAATGAGCTGTTACTATAGAAATAATAACATATTAGAACTAGCACATTAATATAAAGCTATCATTTACGTAACAGTCATAATTACTGTCAACACCTTCTTATTCAGGGGCACTGTGGCTTAGTAGTCAGCACTGTTGCCGCTCACCTCCAGGGTTGGGGGTTCAAATCATGCCTCCACACTGTGTGCACAGATTTTGCTCCTCGTGCTTCAGGGGTTTCTTTCCTTCTCCAGTCCAAAGACATACACTGTAGGTGGATTGGCTGATTGTGTGTGTGGGATTGTGCCCTGTGAGGGGTTGGCACCGCAGCCTTGTGCCCCGAGTCCCCTGGGATAGGCTCCAGGATGTACCGCGACCCTGTGTAGGATAAGCGGTATGGAAGATGGATGGACTTTCTTATTTGAGAATTCAACCACACAGTGTTATAGATCATTGCGATCAACAAATATTCTCTGATAAATGAAAAATTATTTGACTATCATTCAGGTAAAATAAAATTCCAGCACCCCCAATGCTTAAAATTCCAGCACCCCAATGTAAATACCTTCTTGCATACCTGTATATGTATATATATATATATATCCCTTACACATAACAAATTTGCTGCCAATTAGACAACCCATATGGATGTCAATTATGTATAAAACCAATAGCATAAAAACCCATGATCTGCCAATTTTCATTATGTACAAACACTCTAAACAGCTGTACTGTTTAACTAGTAACTATTATCTTGGATAATTAGCCAGCTATATTAGCCTGCAATAATGAAGAATTCAAACAGTAGCTGAAGTTTGTATTAAGTGTTACATAGTACTGCATAGACAAGATTGTGTGGCCATTATGGTAAATGTAAACAGTAAAAAAAATAAATCAAATCAACATTTGCTATGACCACGACTTTGCTTATAAAGCTACTGCAATGGACCAGATTCAAGAGGAGAGTTAGGATTCATTTGCAGAAAGACTTCAAAAAATAGTCCAATACTCAAAACTGTAAAGCTGTCAAAGGTCAAACGTGATCAGGCATGAGATAACAAAACCAAAATATGATCCAAAGAGTAGGCAGTCGGCTCAAAACTTAAACAATAACGAAATTGGCGAGACTTCATGAAGTACTGCTAAGAATTGAGAAAGTGAACTGGAAGTACATGTCTGAGGTTGCACTAGAAATCCAGAGATCATGATCGTTGGCAGGGAGGGGTAATGTGCTAACCACTGTTCCCTCAAAGCTCCATGTGTGCAGTCATGCACTTCTGATGATGCTCCCTTGCAGTAAAAATAAAACCCAAGCTGAATGCTGACACAAAATGTGTATTAAAAAGTTAGTCAATTAGAGTAACAGACAGATGACTGCAGTGAAGTTTGGACCGGCCACAAGTATAGATGACTCCTATAACAACATAGAAATTGGTTCTGATCAGCAACAAAAAAAATAAGAAAAAGCATTGGTGCTGAGTGGTTGTTACAACATCATTACTGTAAGGTATAATAGCACAAGTACAATCATAAGTTTAGTCTCTAGTCTTACGGAATATCTAGGTCTTTTGTATTGCTGAACCTTCAACTATTTCTAGGGTTTGTAAGTCACTCTGGATAAGAATGTTTGACAAATTTTAAAAAATGTATATGTAAATACAATATCTTTAATACAGTGATTGCAGGTCTTTACAATGACAAACTCTAATGGTAAGCTTTTTTTAATTGCTAAAAAGGATGATCAAACTGATCTCAAATATTTCTTCTCTTTCTATTAAATTCTTTCATTCTCACCGGTCTGCTCCACTCAGGTGCAGCCAAGAGATAAATGGGGTGCAAAGGTAATATTTGTGTTTAAAGCCCATTTGTCTCCAAAAGCCCATACCCCCACCCCTCAACCCTCCATCCTTGCCCTCAAATCCAACTCCCCACCTTTACAATATCTCTCTCCTTTTCCCCAAGGACCATGTGACCAGAAAAAGCCATTCTATATTTAGCTCTACACCCGTTACCATGACAATGAAGTGCCTTGCTGGACTCCCCAGTGTTTCCGTTGTCAGTTGTGACGTTCCAGGTGAAGAACCCCGAATCATGGTTTGTGTGTGTGTGTGTGTGTGTGTATTAGTCTGTCCCTGGACACACAGCTGTCACCTGGTACTTCATAAGGTGCTCCCATAGCGGCTCATCCACCCCAACCACCTCCACACGAACTAGTATCTCTTTGCCGTGTAAATAGATGGAAGGCCTCTGATGACCTTCCCGCTTCCCATAGCTGCAGATCAGCTCTCACTTAACATGTGATTTTCCATGATCCACTGGGGACAGTTATACTTGCTTCTCAATCAGGTACAGCTGTGGCATTAAGTCAGAAATGTAATCAAGCACTTGTATAATGGTCTCTAAGGGCAGTTTTATTCTCCTATCAGATTTTGATTTTCAGTCTTTTAGACAATCACTACAAGTCACTACCACATAGGAAGTGGAATGGTAAATTTGGCACCTTCCTCTCTCCAAATTGCCATAATCTCTTCCGTTTATGATTGTCTAACTGAAAGTAGTGGAAATTTAAATCTGGATCTTAAAGAAAGGTACACTACAATAGTATTTGTTGTGCTTTCCTGCAAGCTGTTTACCCTGTTTTTTGCTTACTTCTGGATTCTAACCCTGAAGTTTGAAAAGGACCCATTAGCTTCTATTTCACCCTGTGTGTAGGTTTGTGGCTATTTATTTTGTTTACACTAGAAAGATAATTAAATAAACAATATAATCGAAACCTGCTCAGACCCACAGGTTTTAGTGCACTGGGAACTGGACGAAAAAGGTGAAAGTCAGTTTATATGTCAAAATCTGTATGCTTTTATGTTCCTGCAGACAGCAGAATTCTAAAGGATTAAAAACCCTTTTCAATCATTGCCATTCTCTTGATGCTGCTTGAACTGCTCTTGATGGAAGTGCCTGTGATAATTACATAATAGCTTCAATGGACCACACTATCTTGTCTCTCAAGCAGACAAAAGTTGAAACACTTACACATGGATACAGTGTAATCTTACTCATGTTCTTCCATGAAGACTACCACAAGAGCATATAAAGCACAGACTATAAATATATACTGCATGTAAACATATACTGGATTATTCAGAAAGACGGCAAGCTCAAGATGCATTTGCAGCAAGTTCTGCAAAACCCACATGGTCTCACGATCCACCAAGCCAGAATAAAATGCTTGGCAAAGGAGAGAGCAATGCATCACACAGGATCAATTCCTGGTGAGATGCAGAAGGGGCATGGCCCAGATTCACCCCACAGAGCTCAGAAACTCCAAGCACCAGAAGCTCCTTCATCATGCAGAGTATGGCAACATCGGCAGGTCAAGTGGCCTTTGGCCAGCAGGCAGAGTTATTGGCACCAGTTTGAAGAAGATGCAATCAGAATCGTAGAAGTAATAGCTAAGGGTGACACTGCAAGCCGACCCCAGAGAATCATCAAAGGCCCCTACATAATGCCATAGATCAGCCAAAACACACCAGCTGCTCGTTGTGCTTTGGACCCTGAAATGCCAGTACAAGAGATCAAGTGAAAAGGAGAAACCACCACTGATTGAACACTGGAATATCCTTCGAAAGGAGCACATGACCCTTCACAAGCTGTGTGGCTCAGGTGAAGGGGAAGAGAGTGACCCAGGAAGCATTCAGCCCTCATAAAATCCTTTTGGATTTACCAAACAGCTGCTTGGGTAGGAATGCAGTGACCACCTTACTTGTGCTAAAAAAAGATTGACAAATTTGTCCATAGAAGGGCATCATCACAGGTGATCAAACATATGAATCTGGCATTACAGACAGTTGCCTAGGTGTTTTGACCTCTCTGATATTAAGCCCCACCCCTTTCCCCCATCTCATATTAGTAATCTCTCACCTCGTCTAGATTTTCTCACTTGAAAGATGGTTAAGCATCCAGATAACCTTTCCACACATCTATTGCCATATCTTTTGAATGTATGTAGAAAATTCTTTCTTTCACACAGATTTTAAACCTATGTGTGTAATGCTATTATGTCGCTTGAAAATGATGTTAAATTTGCATTTTTAGGATAAATTCTTTATCTGATGCATTGAAATATGACACACTAATTGTTTGTCTCTCTGCTAACAGGTTATAAGATTCTATATGACTAAATATGTACTCATTAATTCCGCTTTGGCCAACTGTTCTTTGTGATTGTGTTTAGAAGTTCCTTAGAAGAACAAACACAGACTCATGGCCACATTGTTAAATAGCTAAGCATGTATAAGTCACAAGTGTAAATACTGGAATTGCATGTATCCTCTGTTTCATAACCAATACAACCAGCCCACGCTATCCACATCTAGCTGGAAGCAGTGGTTTGTTTTCAATTCACCTTTTGCTGGAGTGCATGACTCTTTAGAAGAGATAGTAATAAAAATACAGTGCTGACAGAAATTTCACTGAAATGCCTGCGTGTGTGGAAATTATGCAGACAAAAGCAAATTAGCCAGAGTGATGGGACATGTAGCAAGTGACAACGCCAGCCAGCCTTTTCCAATTTCACACACTGCACACACACCATCTCGAGCTATTTCAGCCCTCATCATCACGCACGCGCACACACACCCCCACACACACACACACACCCACACACACACACCAATCTGGTTCAAAGTAGCTTGCATAAACATTCTTTCTTTCCTACAGTTATCCCTTAACCATACCAACTGTGTCCTTTCTGAGGACATTTATCCAAATAACCAACGCTCTCCCCCCAGAGATAGAATCAGCACTATGTAGTTTTGATGCATGGTGAAAATCAATATTTGTGGGATGACACATGGTGCTGCATTCCTGACAGAACAAAGTGAGGTGATCTACATCATGCAGACAGTGAGCGAGAAAGATAGAAAGAGAATTCCCTCTGTGCCTTTGTCCTTCAGCTAAAGCCTAGGACAACCTGTTCACTGCTGTCTCCCTGTAGCTGATAAACTGGGAAAGCAAGAGGGGATGACTTCAATCAGGTAATTAAACACAAAGAGGGAAAGAGTGCCAGGGGCTCCAGGTCCCGTGGAGATGACTGAGTGGCCAAATTGAGAAAAGGAAAATGAAGGGGATCCTGAGAATGCGATGAATGGGTAGTCCACATGTCCCTGGAGCCATGCTGTTGGTCCTTGGAGAGCTAGTGTACCGAGAATTGCAATGAATTAGATAAGAGTGCTAAACAGGAGTGATTGCTTTGGCACTGTGGCTGTTATGATTGGGTATCCTTTACTCACAAACAGTGATGCTTGTACTCTATTGTGCTTATGTATGTATGTAATCTGTAATAGTAATAACATGCAGTTATTAGAATATGACTCAGTGGTCTTGCTATCAATCCCACAACCATCTGCTCTCTTCTCAGCACACAGTATAACAATACAGCACTGACTTTTCTAAGACAGCTCATCCATTTCAACACTCTTTCCCTTATTCTATATGAAACACATCCATGAATGACACTCAGATTTGCACATATGACCTTCATGATGGTACAGACCATAGTTAATAGCATGTCAGCTTTCTAACCTTCTCATATAAAGGATAGTCATCTGCTGGAGAACTTCATTTATTCATTCATATTCATTAATCACTTTATCCTGGTGAGGGTCACGGTGCCTGCAGAGCTGCTTCTGTGACACTAGGTGCAATTCAGGAAAACACAATGCCACACAATTAGGCATTGTGTTTTCCTGAATGGCCTGTTTATCGAAGGAAAGGCCATGCAGACATGGAGAAAACACGCAAAACTCCACACAAACAGGTCTGGACAATGGAGCTGTGTTGCACCAAGGCTACCTGCTGCACCACTGTGTCACCTCTTTAGAGGACTTCAGTAACAGTAATAATGAATATACTTGATTTATTATTATATCACAGCTCAGTTCATTTCTCAAATCTGATTCAAGGCAAAAATAAGTGAAGAGGAAAATCTTAGGAACACTCTTTTTTTACCTTGTCCTTCAGGGTATCCATAATTAGTTCATGTTGTTTTTATTTGAATGAGGCAGTATTAATAGATTGTTTTTTGCTTTTATTGTAAGTAAAAAAAAAAAAGCATAAATGCTTTGGCATAAAGGGGCCGTTACTACTAGAAATACCTCAACAAAACAAATATTAACCTTACTCATCCATAATATGCTTCAGTTTAATATGCTTCCAAGTATCTGTCCTTAGAGGGGTGCATTTCACCATGACTTCAGGAAAGCTGTGCTCTCTGAAGCACACATGCACACACCCAGGCCTTTTTAAATTATTCTGGTAGAAAATGAAGTCATTACTTAGGAGTTACAGTATCTCTCACTGTGCATACTCATCTGTTTGCTCTAGTAACACTCATCTGTGTGTCTTTGTCATCTCAGCCTGTGTAGTCACTACCATCAAGTTGTAGACACGACTGTACTGAGAGATATCTTATATACTTGAATATACTGAGATCTGCTCCAGCTCGTACTCTGAAAAAGACAATGCTATACAATGAGACTTTTTAATGTCTTGCCTTGCAAACTATTACCAACAATGAAGTAGTGTTGAATGAATATGCACCATCACATTCGTACCTCTCTTAAATGCTTTTCTAGTGATGCACCTGCAGTTCAAATCCATCAGAATTTTAAATTGGTTGTTGTCACCAAAATAAAGCCAATCACTGCCTGACCATTCTGTCTCCAATAATGGGATCATTACAACCCTCACCCGAAAGTTCAACTGCTGCTAAATGTATGTGACGTGAGCACACAAATTGCTGACACAAATCATTCAATATCCTTGTATCTAAAAAGCACACACAAATACACACACAACAACCATACTCCATTTAAGGCCGTGTCAAGAGTTAACACAATTACACATGGGCTAATGGAATCTGGGCCTGCCTGAGACAAATGTGACTTCATTAGTGCAAGCCTTGAGAGACTGTCAGAGCAGATCACTGATGAAGAAATGTGGCTTTCCTCTTTCTCCCTCACGCTCTCATTCCTATCCATCGTGCATCACAGTCTGGCCTTGGGATAGAATCAGAAACAGAAAAAGCAGAACCAAGAAAATGAGTTAGCAAGTGAAAATATCTTAAATATACTCATATTATCCAGTATTTCCTAGTATAAGATTACAATAAACCAAATATAAAATTATTAAACCTATTTCTAGACATTTTTACTAATTTTTTACTAATTTCAAGCTTGAAACTGTGTTGTTCTATTGGCAGTAAAAAGCATCTAAAAACAAGCTGAATAATCTTATATTTGATTCATAAGAGTCTCATAATAATAAATATAAGATAACTTTGCCTATATTCAAGATATTTTCACTTGCTAAGATATCTTTTTTTTTGCAGTGTGGCCTGATTTCCAGCCATAGAGATTAGAGATTTTTTCTCTAAGAATATTATTATATATAAATATTTTTTCTTTTAAGAAATCTCTTAAAACAATCTCATTATAGTATGGTGGAAAACACCCACTTAATACAGAGTATGTATGTTTTAGAGCTTGAAGAACTGAATACATGGAAAAGGTGGACACTCTCCATACTGATGATTGAAAGAGATTTGCAAAAGGCTGAAATAGCAAGACAAGATTCTGAGCTGGCTTGCTGGCACTAAGAAGATGATACAACTATAGAGCATGAAAAATATATCTTTATTCACTAACACCAAACAGAAATGGAAAAAAATGCATTTCTTCCACCTACATCAGGAATGAAATTAAAAGCTACTAGCATGTTCCATAATGAATGGTGCCAAGAGTGTGGGCTAGAAATAACAACCTGTCAGTTACTGCAGCAAGCAATATAAGGTCCTAGGAGTATTTCTATCATTTTTCCACTCTCTATTTATAAACTCAAAACAATTATTGGCCCTTTTTTTAAGATAAGTCTGTATCAACTATCAAGGGCTTTCCACTGACTCAGGAACAACCATCTCTATAATCATAATCATAATCAGGCTATTCTAGACTGAATTCAGTACAATTCACCTGAAAAAAAAAATTGACAGAAAAATTGATTTGGGTTCCAGACCTTAATGACAGGTGAGTCGGTGAGTTGCTATGGTGAAGTCCAGTTACCTTGACGATGTGGACAGGATCTGTATGCTGAGCACAATTAGCAAGCATCAGTAGATACAAAGCCAAAACATACTACAGTTAGAGTGTCAATATTTTGTGTGTGTGTGTGTGTGTGTGTGTGTGAGAGAGAGACAGAGAGAGAGATCATATTCATTACCTGAACAGCCCACAGTGCATCAGTGCATTAACACAGCTGATGGCAACAGAAACTAATTGTTGCATTAAGGAAACATATAGTAAAGCCAGTCATGTCAACATTTAAAGGAACAAGCAAGGTAAATCAGTCTCACACACACACATACACACACACACACATTGCGACAACACTTATGCAGAGGCACAAAACAACCACATCTCTGCAGAAGGAATGACTTGCAAAATTTTATCTCTTTGTTTGGCCTAAGTGTTTTTTTCCACCACCGATTCAGAACCTCTTGTCTGTTAGTACCATGCCCAAAGCGTGTCTCATTACATAAAGAAAGAAAGCCATAGACAGATAGATAGATAGATAGATAGATAGAACCTGACATTATTCACACATATTAACACGCATACATATCCTGAAGCATCAAGTGATAGTTCTGCTGTCAAAGTGATTGATGTTCAATGCCAAAATCACTATGTCTCTGTCTCACACACAAATTAGAGCTTCCAGTAACACATGCGGTGTCTATACACACATACACAACCTCCATCTTCCAGTTGTAAAACACGTATACAAAAACATTTACTCCATACTTACATATATACATACTCCTGGGGCCTCATTTATCAATAGGTTCTACATTTTTTTCTTATACATACAATTTTTTATGCACAAGTGCAAATTAATGAAGCCTAATAAATACCAATTGTTCTTAGGTGCCGTGTGTATCCGTTCTCGTTACTGCTTATTTAAAGGTAATTTAAACATATAGTATGGTATGTGGGCATTGTTTCAAATGGTACCTAAAAAACACTAGATAATTATACTACATTATTTTGCTGTTTAATATTTTATGTTATTTTTAATGTAATAAACATAATTTTGTACATTAACACACACAACAAGCCAGCTACAAGTTCATAGAATTGACTCCATTGTGACCAATATAAGTGAATTCATTTTCTGGTGAAGATTTAACTGCAAAAAGAATGCAGGCAAGCTATTGAGGTTGGGAGAAACCAGTGATACACCAGTCCTGTACATCAGTACAGGGAATAAAGATCAGGCCAAGGGAAATTTTGGCATCCAATGCTGCAGGCACAACCCTACGCAATGACAGTTGGGAAATATCTGCTATGTTTCTGTCTGTGATGTGGCTGTAGCGAAAAACACTGTGTTGAAAGCACCTGAAGTTGCACAGCTATTGCATTCCTGTGCCTTGTTTCCCTCTCCAACTTGAGTGGGACTCAAAACTGATGGCAAACATTTATGAGTTGTGGTTTCAGAAATGGGTATCTGCTGATAAAACACTCAGAGTTCATAGCTAAGAAATCAGTCGAAATAAGATAAATCCCACACTTTAACAAGAAATAAGATAAATCCAATTATTTGCAGTGTATACTAACTGTCCATTCGAGCATAGCCACAAACATATATTTAACAGTAATTACACTTAATGGATTTCATAGATAATTTAAATTATTTGCAATCCAGATCCATGATTAAACAAACAAGCAGTCCTGAGTCAACACATTTCAATTGCAGCTTTATTTTCCACCTATGTGATCTGCGTACACGTGGTCAAAGCTGTGCATGAACATGTGCATAAAATCTGAGCAAACATTCATTTTAATAAATCCCACATTTGTTTTGTAAAGTTCGTATGATTTATGCACATATTTATGTGCACACACCATTGATAAATGAGGGCCCTGGGCTTTTCCCCTTCATTTGTTACTCTGTAAATGCACACAGCTGCCTAATGAAGACAGCGATATCTCGGGAATCAGCATTGTTAATAGAAAATGGCTTTGAAAGGTAAAAATCCATCAGCCAAATTTGGAGCAATTGTTTAAAAAAAAATGGTTGGCACATCTTCCACTTCTACCAATCATCAAACTGGTAAATTCTCAAAACTATTGCCGTACAACCTCTATCACGTTCATACATACTGTAAATACTTTGTGCCACCTATTATATCAGTGTAACACTTTGAAGAAGCAGTGTAACAGCCCCTACCTCAGCTATATCAATCTGAGGCTGTTGCCGGACACCCAGTCTTCCTCTCGCAGAATCCTTTTCCTTTGCATACACCTGATGTATGTTTCCTGTCGGTTTTGCCTACTTTCTTCTGGATAAATGAAGCAGTCTGTTGTTCATGAGGACCCCCAAATGTCAAAAGAAGTGTGTATGTCCCTTGATCTGTGGCTCTGTGGATACAGGTATCCCGGCAGCAGATAGCAATCCTCTCTCCTCTCTTCAGCGTGAGCAGGCTGGCTGACTCAACAGCACACCGAGGGTGACTACAGGACTACAGAGGAAATAGCAGAGTCAAGCTCAAACACACACACACACACACACACACATACACACCTTCTGTCTACACACACTCACTATCTGTAGTCATTTCTAACTTATTCCTTTCTTTGCTGCATCACTCTCTCTCTCTCTCTCTCTCTCTCGCTCAGTTTCTATTCCTCGTTTTACTAGAATTTTCTCTTTTTCTTCCATCATACCTCCTGTCCATCACTGTCTTGAAGTCACTGGAGTTTTGTAGAATGCTTAAAAACAAGAACTGGGAAGATCTGAGCACATGCACAGAGGTCATTTGCCTCTCTTCACTTCTCAGCACATAAGCATTGTGTTATAATGCCAAAATGCACATCGGAGAGTATGGATTTCTCTCTGTTTAGTGTTTCTAACACAGCTGAGTGCAGCATATGCCCCGACACTGTTCACATTAAGCAGAACTGAGAATTTCACCAATTCTGTGAGTTGCTTAAACAATATGATCTACAGTGGATGCACACTAACCACTCTGGAGGAATCATTTTATTAGCAATATGGTGTCAGTAAAGAATATCTCAGTCACCTCAAGTTCATATAATACTACACCGTGTGGGTAAAGCAAAATTAATGACCAAACATTTAAAGAAACTATCTGTAACTATCAGCGTACTAAGTAACCTAATGGTCTGTTTAAAAAAATACAATAAACATAATGTAATTAGAGATAGCATGATACCTCTTTGTCTTTTCCGATACCAATACTGAAACCTTGAATATCAGCCGATATCAACCATGTTTTTTTTTTCTTTACAGTTACTAAGCTTTAAAATACAAAGCACTTAGAAAATACATAAAAAACACAACTTACACAAAACTACAGCTTCCACACAAAAATCACCTACACTGCAAATATAATAAATATAATAAAGATAAAAATCAATCCTAACAAAAAATATAATCTTAGTCTTTTTATATGTAAACATTTCCAGTTCCAAAAAACCCTTTTCCAAATCATATTCTATTCGTTTACATTTGTTACAGGATCTGATATCCAATCCAATATCAGGATTTTCTAGTAACAGATCAGTGTCATCTCTAATTGTAATAAATTACATTGAAACCATATTTCTTATTTAATTTTCACCAAAACTACAGGTAAATAGCAACAGTGAATATTTATGGTCACACTTGAGCACGGAGCAACCTCAAAAGCATGGTGCATTGTGTAGCTTAACATTATCAAGAATATTTTGGCAATATAGGAATAACTATTTTTTATGTGAAATGTATATGATATCCGGTGAAATTGCTCTTGCTTCCTAGATTAGTTCATTTTACCTGAGATCAGAGTGAATATGCATATCTGGCAACTGTTTCTGACATAACCCTTACAATTTGCAATGACTATTAGTTTTCACTTCTTGTTACCCTTATCAATATTTCTGGTATGAAATATTTGAACTAAAACAGAAATGACATTTGTTTATTAAACACAGTAGGAAACATTTCATTATCTGAATTTGAATTTAAACAATTAATTTCATTACGTACAAGTCAAACTAAACACGACATCTAAGCACCATTTGCATAATGCACACAAAGAATAGCCTCCACACTACTTTCACCTCAGCTCTCACAATAGGCCATAAAATGCCTCAGAAACACTTTCAGGCCCCATCCACATGTATATAGATATTTATGAAAACAGTTTTTAATCAATAACTTTCCCATTCACATGACCAGCCTTTTTGAAAATATCTGAAAATTTGAAAGCTTGGTTGCCCAGGTAGCTCACCCAGCATATTTAATAAAGGAAATGGCACTTTGACAGTAGTATAGCATATTGATCTGAGCTATTCACTTTACTATTGACAGGAAGAGGTGGAGTCTTTGATAATCACCTCCTTGCTGGAATATTTGTGAATGGTGATGCCAATAGGAGTAATATGGTTACAGATGAGAAATTATGAGAAGGTAAGGTGACAATGAGGAACACTGTTAGTCTGTAGGGAGGTGATAATGTCAGACTCAGAAGAGGATGGGAAGAGAGTATGGCATGAAAGATAGAAGGAGGGGAGAAGAGTGAGGCCTAGAAAGAACCAGAAAGTGGTACCATCCAGTAAAATAACAAAGAGTGATCGGGATGGTGAGCAAGCTCAGCAGCTAGGGTGAGAAGATTGACTGGGGTAGATGGGAATTTGAGCAGTGAAGTGACACCAGACAGAAGGAGATGTTGGAGGCATCTGAAACAAGAATAAGCCTAGCAGTAATAAGAGCAGACATGAAGCAACTTGCCCAAAGTGGCACAGCAACACTACAAAGATCATTTGTCCACCAAGATAGCACAAAGGCTGTCTGTAGCTGTCGTGTGCTGGAGTTTGTTTAGGGAGAGAAGAGAAGCACTGGAAGACAGAATCGAGTGGAGGAAGAAAGTGACATTTAGTCCAGTGGTGGCATGCCTGAAGTTGGATGGGAAGATGGGTTGGACGGAAATGTGACTAAGAGAAGGATTAGGTGAAGGGGATTGGAATGAAAAAGATGGTAAAAATTTTGGGATGAAAAAAATGGATTGGGATATAAGTTTGATGAAAAAGACTCATGAGAGGGTACAATTGAAGGAGTTTTGTTATTGTGTTGTGAGCATGTTGCCGTGTCATCATTGGGATGAGCCATGGCATTAGAGGTGTTTGTTTACCTGATATGGTATCATGTTAGAGCATACAATTCTTCTTTGGATGCAGAACAAGCCAAAGATTTTAAGCCTGTACTTAAAAAATATTTTGCAGCTAGAAAACAGTCCAGAAGTAAATGCAGGGAGGGTTAGGGTTAGGGTTAGATAAATTAAGTTTCGTGATGGAAAATTATTTTTAGTAAAAATTTGAAAAGGATCCTTTTGTCCTAAACAGGATGTCTAACCTAACAGATAACTATAGCTAACATAGTGTAACTGATAACTTCAGGATAAGCAACAAAACATGAACAAATACCTAAATGAATAACCATCTCTACACATAAGTGTCTTTTAAAGTGACAGCATGCTGAGCTTTATTAGACGCATTGGGCTGGAACATTAACCTAAAAGATTGTGCTTTAAAAACTCTTCAGCAAAACCAAATAAAGGAGAAACTAAGCAGCTGGGACGTGCCCAAACAAACAGCTCTTTCGGGTATAGGTTTGTGAGGCTTTATTTAGACTCGATGATGAACTCGTTTAACCTGAGTGCGCACTGGGACTGGTGCCATCCGACTGCCTGTGTATGTGCACACTCAGAGGTAATTACATTTCCAGTCAAAATGAGCTTTCACACATTCCCTTCCACTTATCAAATGTGTCCAATTCTGATCTGAGATCAGATTATGGAATATAAAGGCTCATTAATTACCACAGGGTAGCTGGCAGTTGGACGATGGGAAATTGCTACAGTAATTGAAAAAGGCTGCCTATTGTGTATGTGTGTGTATGTGGTATATATATGTTGCGGTGTGTATGTTTTATTGCATAGGGGTGTGTATATGAGGCATAGCATATGCTTTGTGTATTCTGACATTTGTACTGCGTGTGTGGTTGTGTGTGTGTGTGAGAGAGAGAGAGAGAGAGAGAGAGAGCTTGCAGCAGCATTTTTAGGGATGAGGCTGTCACAGAAAAGCGACCAAGGGTTTTGGAGGTTAAACAGTGTCGGGCATTTCTGCTGATTAGGGCCGAATTGAATGTCTGCAGTCTGGTTTAAAAGAGTAGTGTGTGTGTGTGTGTGTGTGTGTGTGTGTGAGAGAGAGAGAGAGAAGGAGAGACAGGGTGAGATAGAGAGAAAAGCTATAGGCAACATGTTGCTAAATGTAATTGTATCATCTAGGAGTTGGAGTTATGCTGTAGACAGGATTTAACAACCATTCCTTTGGTATGGGAGAGCTATTGTCTCTCCAGAACTCTCAGCCACTGTAGGAATCAGATACAAATCGGTAGGATCATGTCACTGTGTGTGTGTGTGTGTGTGTGTGTGTGTGTAGAGAGAGTATACTGACAACAACTTGAGTGACATGAATTTCATAGTTTCTTAGTATTTGGTACGTCCCCTTTTCCCTTTAATGACAGTGTGCACTCGAGCTGGCATGGACTCCACAAGTTTGTGCAAAACCTTATGATCCATTTTAAATTAGAGTGTCGTCTGATCACATGCTTCAGTAGAAGAGATTAGGCATGAGGAAAATCTGACCTTTTGTTCAAAGCACTTAACATGGTTAATATCACACATTTGCTTACATTTAAATAGGGACCTAGACACACTGCAGAATCTAGAATATTAAATATTCAAGAAATTGAACACTTACTGTGTTTGTTTTAAATATTTCAAAATTCTAAAACCTTCTGTTTATTTCCAATTTTATATGAAAAAAAATCCCACATTTTCAGCGTGGTCTCAGACTTTGGGACCCCACTGTATATACTGTATGTTTATGTAAGTGTGCATGTTTGTTGGAAACCGGTGAGGTGACTGGTCCAGTGTTAAATCCCAAATGCACATAGTCAGCCCTTTTGCTATTCATCTTAATTCTTTGGAGAAGTACATTACACACACACACACACACACACACACACACACACACACAAGCCTACACCATTTTCACCATCTCTACATCGTCTGATCTTTCGTGGTGCCTTCTCCAACAAAGACTGATGGGTTTTTCATCATTGAACCTAGCCATCGTTCATTCCTCTTTTCCTCCCTTTTCTCTCCTGCTTTCATCCTCCATCTCTCCATCCGAAAGCCAAATCAATACAAATTGCAGTTCTTCCCAAAGCCTGGTCTATCCCATTCTGGCTGGCAGTACACACTCATAAATTAGGCTCCAAGCCATGGAGCAGACAGATAGAGGGAAGGAGCTTCTAATCAGAAAATGAGATTGAGGCAGCAGCCTGGAGGAAAGACCTACTGCATCCATTACCTTATCACACTGCAAGAGAAGGACTGGGGCAGAACATCCCATAGCCTCCTGTGGATTACAGCAGACATGCTAAATTTAGGTTTAGAGATAAAGGTGTTTAAGAAATGCCGTATTTTATAGAGTAAGGTCTAGCATTAGCAAATACTGTACATAGTGTTTTAGATACACACATATACCTTCATATTCAAGCTGTGATTTTTCTTATTTATTTAGGAGGAGCCATTTAGGAAATGTGAGAAATCTGAGAATATATATATTTTAAAAAAAGAGACAGAATATTCAGTGGAACTGGAGGTCTATGGTTGCACAGCCTCGCACTTGCATAGTGTCTGTGCTCGTTAACATTCAAATTGCGACTCTAACAGCATTGACTATAGACTTTTTTAAGAATCCTTAATAACTCTATTACAGAATTCCAGCCGCAGAGACATCAGATAGTCACACAAATATAATCAAAGCTTAAATATAAGGCATTCATGTGCAATACAGGTGTACCACATCATAATCTTTCCAACCTCTATATTATTACAAAGTGTACAGCAGGTCCTCCCTGAATGTATAACAAAAGGCACAAAACAGGCAGTTATAAGTGAAAGAAGAATACATGTGAATATAAAGTGTAAGAGTTTATAACATCTGTATTTCATTATAATGGCCAGTTTAATTCTGCAGGATTAGGCACTTTACTTTCTCTTTCTCCTAACAGACTCCCAAAAAAGCCGTAGTGTAGGTGATGTAAACCACAGCAACTCAATAAAAATTAAAACTAAAGCATGGTAATTCTGTGATTGATAGAATTGTGGGTTTAAATACTAGTTAAACTGTTACACAATTACGAAATGCTTTCAGTGAGATTTCACTTGGTTTATAATTACTCACGCAAAGTGTCTTTTTTTCCTAGCACTTTTCAAAACAAAGTTAAAACAAAGCAAAATTATTATTCCTACAGTAAAACATAGACTATCGTTTGTTTTGGCTTTTCTTCGCCGACTAATTCAGGCAGTTCTGGTGTGGTCCATGTGTCACTACCCCCTAGAGGACACGCTAACATTTCATCCAAGTATGAAGACTTCACCCTGCATGAGTGTCCATGCACGACGTCCTGACATGCTAGCAGATACACGCTTGCAGAAGTATAAATCAGCCCTAAAGTACAAAAATCTGCTGGTAGATAAGGAACCTAAGCAAAAACATTGGCTGCCTATGATTCACTCGTGATTGTCTAGCATTGGTAGCAAAGGCCTTTCCACAAAAGTATATACAAGAGAGCATACAAACACACACACACTGATTTGGGATGCACGTTAGTCATAAATATGTGTCTGAAGGGCTACATATGTTGCATGAACTCAGTTTTGATGTGCTTGTATAGAAGAGTGTACTCACCAGTGTAAATAGTCTTTATACCACAATTCAGCTGTTATCTGACAAGAGACAGCTGGAGTTGAAGAGTTTATACACAAAAGCAGACAATAGAGGGCTATTTTGCAGACAATACAGCTGGAATTAGGCTCTCCAATCCTATCTCTCTTCAGACATCAGAAGAATGAGGTGCAAGGGAAACCTATTACACTGAATGGAGAAGGCGTGTTATCCAGATATGTGATGAGAGGTGTGTGTGTTCAATATGTTCACCTTTATAGTTTCTGTATATAATAAGTGGGGCTTAAGCCAACTGCGCTAATGCATTTAAATAAGTCCACTTCGTCGTCCTTAACTCAGAACAGAGCAAGAGGAGCAAGCAGGAGATTTATAAGCCATAAGATGTGCTAGTAGTTGGGACTCATGGAAAGTAATCTGCAGCAGGTATAACTTAATGCTGTTTTCCTTTTCATCGGGTGGTTATCATCCTCATTTGCATATTCATCCTCTCATCAGTGTGGTGTCTTTCATTTTCAGATCACATAAATATTTATGAGCCACTTTATCCTAAGGCTCAACCAAATAGTTAGGAGAATTAGGTTTAGATACTGAAAATCACGTTTCTGCCTTTCTCTCTTAGTTTTCTTTCTCTCTTAGTAAATACACTAATCTGATTTGTCACTATACCTTCACTGCATATTAAGTGAACATACTAGTTAGAGAATAATAGTGTGCAAGTTACCTTTGTAAAAGTATTGTGGCAGTCGGCTAACCATATTTCTAGGGCCTGTCGTCTTACTGATTGCAATAACCACTCATCCTAAAGGTTATGCAATCCTTCTTTATATAACCTATACAAATGCAAAACTAAGGCAAAAAAACAAAGGCAAAGAAAAATCAGGAATTTTGTGTGTGTAATATATGTAGTGAGGTCATAAGTATTTGGACAGTGACACGATTTTTGTAATTTTGCCTCTGTACACCACCACAATGGACTGGAAATGAAGCAATTAAGATATGATTGAATTGTACACTTTCAGCTTTAATTCAAAGCATTTAGGACAATTGACTGATAAACAGTTTCATGGCCAGATGTAGCCTGTTTCCTTGTTAATTGACAAATTAAGGAGATAAAAGGTCTAGACTTGATTCCAAGTGTTGAATTTGCATTTGGTAGCTGTCAAGGGAACTCTCATTATGGGGTCCAAAGAGAGGCTATCATTAGGCTGAAAAAAACAAAACAGACCTATCAGAAAGATAGCAGAAACTTTAGGAGTGGCCAAATCAACAATTTGGTACATTCTTAAAAAGAAGGAATGCATTGGAGAGCTCAGCAACACCAAAAGGAAGAAAGAACAGAAAGGCCAGATTAGACTTTGCTAGAAAACATTTAAAAAAAAAGTCTGACCAGTTCTGGAACAAAATTCTTTGGACAGATGAAACCAAGATTAACTTGTACCAGAATGATGGGAAGAGAAGGAAAGGAAGGGCTCATGATCCAAAGTATACCACATCATCTGTCAAACATGGAGGCAGTGCTATGGCATAGGCATGTTTGGCTGCCAATGGAACTGGGTCACTAGTGTTTATTGATGATGTGACTGCTGATAAAAGTAGCAGGGTGGATTTTGAAGTGTATAGAGCTATACTCTCTGCTCACATTCAGTCAAATGCTACAAAACTGATAGGACAGCACTTCACGGTACAGATGGATAATGACCCAAAACCTCCCGCAAAAGCAACAAAGGAGCTTCTTAAGGCAAAGAAATTGAATCTCTTTAAATGGCCGAGTCAGTCACCTGACCTCAACCCAATTGAGCATGCTTTTCACTTACTGAAGACAAAACTGAAGGCAGAAAGACCCACAAACAAACAGCAACTGAAGGCAGCTGCAGTAAAGGCCTGGCAAAGCATCTCCAGGGAGGAAACTCAGCATTTGGTGATGTCCATGGGGTCCATACTTCAGACAGTTACTGACTGAAAAGGATTTGCATCCAGGTATTACAAATAATCCTTATATGTTAGTTATATGTTATGTTAGTTTGGGACTATGTAAAAAAAAATGGTTGTAATTCCTAAATAGTTAATGCAATATTTTTGTTAAACCCCTTGAATTAAAGCTGAAATTCTACACTTTAATCACATCTTGATTGCTTCATTTCAGATCCATTGTGGTGGCTGCTCCGACTTATGGACCCGAGTGTAATTATTCAAGTATTCCTTAGTACTACTACTCCCCTTTCACTGAACAAGAGCAGAATAAAATAATATAAAATTAAATTAAATTAAATAAAGGTCCCATGAATTACATTTATTAAAAAAAACTGGCAGCAGACAGGACAATCTAGGGCTACTTGCAATCAAAATGTACTAAAAGCAGCTTGGCCTTTGACAACAAATGCCTGTGTCTATATTTCTACCCAAACAGTGATAGGAAAACATTATAACTTCAATTAAATGGAAGATTGCCAATCTTGTAATTTACTCTCCCACAGGTCTCCTCTAAACAAAATTTTGTCTTATTGTGATACCATGTCCTTTTATTTCTTCATTAAGGTAACATTAAAGGGGTTGATGGAAGCTTTACTCTATTACAGTTCTAATGATATCACATGGCTGCACAGTTTGTAATATTTGTCTATAGTGTTTCTTATAGTCCATGACAAGGTACTTGGGAACATGCTGCCTTTTTTGCAAATGTTCAAGGTGTACAAAAGTATTGTTGTACAAAAAGGATCTGTCCTGTAATGGACTTTGCATGTTTGTCCTGGGAGCATAAAATTTCATTCCACACCATATAGTATGTATATGAATAAATGGATTTTGAATCAAGCACACTGTCACTCATACAGCAGTCAGGCTCTAGTAGCTAAGCCACCTCCTCTGTAGCTTCAAGGCAAACAGAAGCAGCAGGACTAAGCCCCGTGGGGAAGCCTTGCTCCTCCAGCCTGGAGCTTTGATTCAGGGAAATCCAGTACAAGAGCAGCTCAGGCAGAGAGACGCACACACAGCCAGGCTTGCTTTCCATGTTCCATGATGATACAGGGAGAAAAGACAAGAAATACCTAACTGTTAACTTTTCCTGTGAGGTGTGATAGATGAAGTTGCCTTCTGCTGTTGCAAAAGCCTGATTGTGAAGAGCATTAGCATTAGGCCAGGATATCTGAACCAAATTTATTTGGAATGTTTATTTGTATTCAACAAACCTACTCGAGGTCAATTTCAGCATGACATGAGTCAAAGCAGCAAGAAAGTCAGTCAACTTTTACTGAAAATCTTACAGTACTTAAAAGTTTTTGTTTGTTTGTTTATGACCTCTGTGGAATGCAGAGGTGATTAAAGGCAGATAAATAAATCAGTAGCAGTATTATTCATTCTCTGTTTCTAGAGTGGATGTTATTGCCCAGGTATTCCTGACCGTCCATCTTCATACTGTAAATGCTGTTCTGAGTTTTGCATGTTCACCCCGTGTTCATGTAGGCGTCCTCCCACTGAACAAAAACATGCAGGTACAATAGGGGGATTGGCTACACTAAAAATTAGCATGAAATGAGTGTATGCATGGTGCCTTGTGATGGACTGGTGTCCCATCTGGGGTGAATTCTCCTGTCTTGGAGCCAGCGTTACCGGGATAGACTCCAGATCCATCACCACCCTGACTAGGATAAAGTGGTTACTGAGGATGAATGAATACTGTTCTGGGGTTTGCGGCATATTATCAAGAGAAATATACACTTCACTCTGAAAACAAATAAATTGTCCTAATGGAGTGGCACCTGATGCTGTTGTGTGAAACCTACACATTATAAGTTTATACAAGTTTATAAATTGCTTTTGCCAGATGGCTACTGGTACCAGCTGATTTCAAACCACTGAACTTGTGAACTGAGCTTGTGATGACTGGCTACTCCAGAATGTTACTTAAAACTGTTTCCATAGCAGCACTGTGATTTCCGGCTCACTATGCTTTAGCAAAAATGATAAAAAGGAAAGGTAAGGGACACTGTTAGAACAAATAAATTGTCCCAAATTACAAATAAATTTCTATGTATCTTTTTTCACAAACTTTTTATTTTTCACATGATGTCTTCTTACTTTCACAAGTTTACTCAGTAAACCAATAACTACCTCTGATGCATACATCGAAAATACATTCTTCACACAAATCAATCCAAACAGTTTTCTACCAAACTGAGCTCACAGGAACTGGATAACATCAGTACTGTGTGTGTTTTATCACTTCCTGAAAGCTTCTTAAATCCATGACTGAATGGTTGCACAGCCTCACATGTATTGTATGTTATAGCATATATTATTTTATCATGTTCTCATGGCTGAACATAGGCAGCCATAATAGAGGCTCGCAGTAGCAGCAGATAAGATAAAGCATATTTTGTCTGTGCGTAGTATATTAGAACATATATCAAGATATAGAGAACACTACACTTGCTCACTCTCTCTTATGAGAGATACAGATAGAGCTCTGGGAACTAGTGATGGGAATTCTACCTCTTTTCATTCAGTGAATCGGATTATAACTCACCAATAAGACCCGATACTTTCAGCCCCCAAATGACTCATTGCCTTTTTTTTTTCATGGAGCAAAGTTGTACATATTTTGGCCAGTAATGATTCTTTTTTTTTTTTTTTTGCCTATGGCTGAAATTGTTTCATGAAATTTGATTCAACTTTCTAATGACCAAAATAACATTCCTCAAGTCTATTATTGGAGGTGATCAGATACAATTATTTAAATAGATCTTTTAAATGCAGTGTACAACAGAGTCTTTCCTTATCAGAAAGTTCTTTAAAAAGCTAAGAACCCTTAACAATGCAAAGAATACAATATATTGGTGTTAAGCACATCAGTATATGAAATGATTACCAGGCAGTGATTTTTTTTTTTTACTTTGTACTGATAAGACAAATCCTGCTAACATGTCTATTTATAGTTTAGCAGTTTCCATAACCAACAAATATTAACACTTTCCCTACCGCTGCAGTATCGTGTCATTATTGTGTCATTTAATGGTATTTTCTTTGAAAACTAGATGACATGATTTACAGAATTGTGTTCGTCTCCACACTTTTTCCCCATTTTAGTCATTGCCAATTCTAACCTACTACCTAGTTATCACACTATCGCACACATATATACTCCAAAACATATGAATTTCTATTCATGGTACACAACAGAAGTAACTGCCCTGTTCTGCAAACATGAGATGCCCATGATTGCCTAGAGTCTCTGTGATTGACAGCAGACAGAGGATTGCCATCCTTCCCATCCAAAGAGCAGTACCAACAACACTCTACTGGACATCTGAACACAGATGGTTATGGCATTGTTGGGATTTAACCTGCAATCTCCCAACAATCAGATAAACATTTTGACCACTGATATTGGGGTTTGTGTTTAGAAAAATAGTGAATTTTCATATCATTTTTTCCCTAGTTAACATTTTATCCCTTTTTTTTTTCTGTGGCTCAACTCTGAGCACAAAGAGAGCACAGAAAACACACACCTAATCTCTGTCCAACAGGCTAGGAAACACACAGTCACACAGTCTATCATTTCAATTACGCCACTGAATACACCAGGCCATTTGTGAGAAAGGTGCTCTGTATGAGCCACTTACAGTCTACCCTAGCTGCAAGACAAAACGTCAAAAGCCACCTGAACCAGTGTGAACACGGAACAGATATTGCATGCAGAGAAGCTTCTTTCTTTTCTTCTCCTCCTTTTAACATCTCAGTGGGAGATATCAGAGAGAGATAGCCAGGGGGAGTAAGGGGCTGCTGAGAAGAAGCAGTGCATTGATATTACATATTCTCCTCTCATCCTGCGGAGCCCGAAGCTGGGGCAGAAGGACATTAGAATTCGCTGCCTGTAGGTCAGTTCGTGGATAAAGGCAGTGAGTCTGGTGAGTAGACACAGAGAGAGAGAGAGAGAGAGAGAGAGAGAGAGAGAGAGAGAAATTTAAATCATCTTAAAAGAGAGTGATCAGCAGTTTTAGGGCTGTATGAACTTGACATTGGTGTCCCCGCGGTCAGGCTTAAGACATGAGGGCAAAGGGAGGCTGTATCTCAAAGCACAAGTTAACAAGGCTTTGAAGAGTCAAGAAAATGGCAGGGATACAGAATTGAAAGTCTATCACTTCCTGCTGTATAGAAAATCCATTTAGCTATTAGTAATTAGTAAAAAGAACATTTGATCAAAATTATTTCCAAGAAAGAAAGTATTGAAAATGGTGCAAGTACTAATGTAAGTAGAGCCACATTTGTTATAGTACTATGACATAAAGACTTACCCTGTCTGTCGTAATGCCTGAGAGATGGATGCAAGTGCAGGTATAGCTTTTATTAATAATCACTGAGGGCTAGGTGATGCTCAGATCAATAGACAATGAGTCAGGTGATCAGCAAAAAAGCAAGCAAGGCAGAAGAGAGATTGATAAACAGACAGGGACAAAACAATGAAGCAAACAGCTTGGTAATATTCACAAGCAAAATGCTGGAACATGATTCACCAAGTGTGTTTTTCCAGTGTATTTAAGCTAGTGTGGGTGATTGCGAACAGGTGAGTCCAGTCAGGAATCTGTAACTTTGTGAAAGGGATGCTTGTATGGCCTTGTGACTGATGATCATGTGACAAGGTCACAGGCTGAGGATCATGGGAAATGGAGTCAGCAAATTCAGCAGCGGGTAGTGTTGCTTCCTCACAGCTCCACAGTGAAAACAAAATCTCAAACCAAGGTTTTATCTCAGTGACCACACTCTAACCATGGCACCATGTTGTCATGTCAAAGACCAGAAGTGATTCAAGAAAACTTCTTACAGTAACCTCTTATATTTCCAACGCACAACACACTGTGGGTTTAATCATGGTCAATAGTACAACAGTGTATAAGCCCACTGTTCAAAAAATAAATAAAGTTATAATATTTGGAGAATAAAGCCATGGTGTTGAGAGGAAAAAAGTAATAATATATGATATTACAAGAAAAAGTGCAATATTAAGAGAATAAAGTCATAATCTTTCAAGAAAAAAGTCAGAATATGTGACATTGCAAGAAAAAAGTCGGAATATTTCAAGAATAAAGTCATAATATTTCAAGAAACAAGTAATAATATATGATATTTTGAGAATAAAATCACAATACTATTACAAAATGGTACAGAGAGTATAACATTCATGTGTAAAAAGTGAGGGATGTTGAGGATTTGGTGAAGTTATAGTTTCTTTTGTTGATTGAGAATTCGCAGTGGTCACCTTCAAGGCCATCAGTGGAGATTATATTCATGAAATACAATCTCAAAATATTTTGATTTTATTCTTGAAATATTATGACTTCTTGTATTGAAAATCTTGTATTTTTAAATTTTTAAACACTGGCCCTAAAACACTGTAGTACAATACACCAGTGGTTTGGAACTTAACGAGTCTGCAGGAGTGTAACTTTGTGGGTGTGGGTGATGATGAAGGAGTCACGATGACATGTTGATATTACAAAATTTGTTTGCTAAATGAAAACCATTGTCTTGTAGAAAAAAAAAACAGCTTTTGACTTTTTGCCATCTTCCAGTTGTTTTCATATAGAGAGTTTCTTTAATTCCACTCCTTCATTGCTAGCATCCATTGACAGTCTCCCTGAGCTGAATTAATAATACTGCACATTAATTCATTGTATTATCTGTCAGAATTATTTATCAAATAATGAGTGCCTTGTACAGTTCATAAGTTACATTTTAAGGATAACTGCTAATTCCCTGATAACCTACATCTAAGAAGGGGAAATATTTAATAATAATCCTATTATGAAAATCAAAATTGTAGCTTAGGGAGTCTAAATTCCAAACAATCGTGCTCACAAAAAGAAACTAATAATAATGTTGCTAGGACTCACTCTAAATTAATTGCAGTAGTAGATGTAGCAATAACATCATAATTTGTGGCAAATTTATAGTGACATTCATGTTGGCTAATTTTTCTTTTATGCCAAACTTATTTATTTTCTTCACCAGCTGGCAGTCTTGCAATTTATGTGTGGAGATTTTTCCATGACATTGGCCCTGGAATTATTCAACCCAACGTTACAATCATTATAAGAAAATGTGTGTGTGTGTGTGTGTGTGTGTATGTGCAAGTATGTGTGCATGCATGTGTATGTGGGTACAACAGAATGGGATGATATTTTTAATATGTTTTAATATGGTTTCACTGCATGCACCGAGGGTCAAAGTGAGAAAAACATTTCAGGATGAAGATTTCATTAAGAAATAATGAACCTAAAAGCCATGGCCTTCATATTTTCTCAGTTACAGCCTGTGTGTGTGTGTGTGTTTATGTGCATGTGCGTGACCTGCCTTGGAGTGCCTTCTGTGCTATGATTTTAACAATTTAACTTTGTTTTTTTGTTTTTTAATGCTGCTTTTTCTACATACCATGCATTTTTATAAGGCTGTATAAAAAAAAATATGAAAATGTCAAAAGACTAGTGAGAGTCTCAGGGACTCTGAGTATGTAAGAGGCTCACAACATGTACTAATTGATGATATAAGCATTTACTGAAATTATATTATACAATGATGAAGACTGCTGTAGTTATATCACTAACATATTGTTGCAACATTATTGAAAATAATTGCTGATGAAATGGTCAACATTTTAGGACGGGAGGTTCTTCAGATTATCTTATGGAACCAAGTTTTTTCTTTTTTTCATATTCAGACCTTTATACTTTGGGAGGTATTACGGCCTTAGTGACTGTTTTAATTCTATGGCTGACAAAATATTGGATTATATCAGCATAAGCCAAATTAAATGAAAATAACGCCCCATATATTTAATTTTATGTTGTCGATGTCTCATTATCATATGTCGTCATTATCCTAAGTGTGTACATAAATAAGTAGAAAATTGTAAAATAAATAAATAAATAAAACAGGGGTGTGGTTGAGCATTTCCTGCCGGTTCCCCTGCCTCTTCTCCGTCTGCAGTACAAAACTATCGACTGGTAGTGTAGCGTGTTCTGTGTACACATGTCAAAACCTTCAACAAAGTCACAACCTGATCATATAATGTAGCATTTGATATAAATACTGTTGCCATACAAGCATATCCTTCACTTCTTCTTATCTCTTACACATTTTAAACCTCACATGCACCTTCATTTATTTGTGTAACAATTTAAGACAAATCTTAAAACCTTGTTACCTTTTGCTACAGGTACTTTTTGTTCCAAAGCTGCCAAAGACTTCTATCATCTCTTCAGGGCTGTAATGAGTGCATTTCATGTTTTTCTATATACAGCCCTATTTTCAGGAGTATGCTCCCAGTGTGTCGATTCAACTGTGCATTACCACCTGGAGCTAGCTCTCAACTCATCAAGGGCTGTTTAAAATGTCCATTCACGCAGTCTGTCTTTGCTCAGTCTTGCAGTTGCTTTTTGCCCTATGTATTTTTGCTCTGCTGTATTCTGTTCATGATTCTTGCCTAGTTCAATGATATTTTCCTGAATCTGAGTGTTCAACAGTTGTTCGATCTATGTCTGGAGTGTTATTCCTAGATTTGAATGTTTCATCCAGTTCAATGTCTGCCTAGCCTTCATTAGTTTATGTTCAGTCACTTCTGGATTTTTAGTATGTAGCATGCATTTGCTTTAGTCTTTCTGTGTTTAATCATTGTTTCATTAAAAAAACATGAAACATTCGATATTTTACAAACTTGCCTTATTTCTGCACTTACTCATAGCAGGAAGTGGATTAATTATACATGACCAAATGTGATTTCTTTCCAAACCTCTCTGCCATTTCAGATAGCTCTAGAGATCACAAATGTGATATGAGGATGAAAGCTGTGCGAAGGAGGATTGAACAGAGAGAAGATGACGTTTGTCTTTCAGCACCGTGGCCTGTGTCTGTAGCTAGCACAGGGACTGGAGTGAGAGTGACAGTTTGGTCAGAAATAATTTGGCTATTCTTAATCATGGTTGCGTGAGGAGCAAGAGCTGAGTATTTAAAGTCCAAGTACTATAATTTGAAGGAAATGTAAATCATAGCAGAGCATAATGGTGACGGTGTTAATAATAATGTTAATGTAATACAGGTGACAAAATTACCAAAATCTTAAGTTCTGGTCACCAAATTGAGGCCTTTATCAAAAAATTTGTTTTAAATTACATTTCTGTGATATCAGTGTTAAAAATTGTTTTGTTGCCACCAACTGAAAAAGTAGTGCTCCCCATCTCCGACCTTTCCTTATCCAAATCAGATGATCTGGGATCCAGATGTCGCTGTTAAACTCTTTTTGACTTGAATGAGACTATACAGATAACATATTATGCAGCACAATTATGTCACACTTTTATCTGACCAGTAAGTTGTTTCACACTGTGTGCACTCTTCAGTGCTTTTTGTTTGTATACATACAGTATACTAGTATTGCTTAAAATCTTGCGTAGGCAAAGTGAGCCTGTTGTTGCATAAGGTCTCCTGGGAATCAGCTCTGCTTGCTCTAGAGGCAGCAGTTTAATGGTGTGGAGTACATTAGCAGTGAGTGATTTGTAAATATGTCTGCTTTCTGCTGCCTCAGCACCCGCTGACACCAACATGGATCAAACTGCTGCTGCGACATTCCCTGTACTCAATCTCTCTCTCTCTCTCTCTCTCTCCCTCTCTCTCTCTCACTCACACACACACACACGCTCACTTAAACACTCTAAACATTCTTGCTCATACATACTTTTAAAGTACACTAACACAACCTCTGATCCCTGTTGTGCGCAATAATCAATTTACACAAATCTCATTTCCCTCACATTTGTTATGTGTGTCCACCTTTGAACCTCTCCATATTGCCTCTTATTCAGAAATTGTCTCTTTAATGTCTCTAAGGGGCACTTTGCAGTTGCCCTCATTCTACTCAGGGTACTTTGAACTGTGCGCTTTGTCATTTTCTTCAGTGCTGTGATTTCTTTGATGTGGACAATAGGATAGAGCCGAATTTGTTCACAGCTTCTCAGTCAAGATAGGCTGCTAGTTTTCCGTACGATTGTGTGAGTGTAACTGAGCTCTTTTCTGGTGCATTTATATCTCCATGGATTTTCAGAAGAAAAAAAAAGGGGTTGCCAAAAAGAAGCATCCTGGGTGTGGAAAGAGATGGAGAGAGTGAGAGTCACAGACAGAGAGAAAGAGAGAGGGATAATTCTGCTTTCTTTATAGTGTATGAACATGATTAATATAGCTTTTTACTGTGTTGGCCAAATAAGCAGACATTAAACTCATTTAAATGAAAGCCTCGCTTGTTAAAATAGATCACTATTTAATGTAGCATCAACAGCAGGGGCACTATCCTTATAGTGTAGTGTCTCTCTGTGCTATTTAATAATTGATCAATGTTTTGCTTTGTTTAGTTTTAATTTATTACATATTTACAATATAAAATATTACATATTTTTCTCTAGGAATTAGGCAGCAGGACATCAACTTAAACTGGATTATCTATCTATAGTTTTGCCACACAACTGCTGAATTTTAGAGGTATTTAACTATGTGGTAAATTGATTAGCTGTGGCACAAGCTCCTAAGGATAAATACATTCAGAGATTTGCAATATGACTGAAGCCATTTCTAGAGTCCATGAAAATTCCTGACTATAACATAATGTCATATTTTTCGATTTGCATCTCGTAGTGATGAAGCTTCATTCAACTTGTGAGAAGTCGGAGTTCGGAATGACGTCATTTTCAACCTCTGTGCTTTTAAGATACAAAGTGGGGGAAAAAAAACATGAACGCCTCCATGTTTATCCTTTGTTAGCAACAAGCTAGCCAGCTAACTGTGAAGAGTGATGTATATTTAGCTCCTCAAAACAGAAAAGCATATATGCTATAAATTTAATAAGTGAATATGTCTGTATGTTGATTAATTTAAAGCAAATACTTGTATATACAGTGTAACTCCTTTAAACGTAAGAAGTGCTATTCTGTTTACCGCTGATGCTGTGCACAGCCATGTTGATTTGATGGAGCTGAGAAGACCAGCCCAAGTTCCCGAGTAGGAATTCCAAGCTGAGGAGATGTTTTCTGTCCTGGTCGGAGGTCCTGAATTAAGAAATATGACCTCTAGTCAAATGCATTATAATTACCTTGACTCATGTGCAGCATAAACTACATTGGAAAAGAAGTATTTGAATAAATTATCTGCATTGTATGGTGCACTGCTTTCTGGTCCACAGCTGACTTCCTTGACATAAGACCCAAACAAAGAAATAAATACAGTAATACACAGCATTACTGATGCATGGCTTCACTGAATGCATCTGCTCTGGTGAATCCCCAGTCAAATTTCCCACTGCACTCCCTGTAGGATATTTTCTATCCTAGACAAATCCTCACATGGCCAGACATTTCCAGTTCACAGCCACGTCTCTATAGCTTCTCACATTAATGGCAGGTCATTCATACGTGCACGTTTCCTCAGAGATCATGGGCACTGTTTGTGTACCAGAGGGGATGTGGAGGGGTGGAGTGAGAGGCTGTTGAAAAGGTTAAAACCAATGTGAGAAGAAGCCTGCCTCTTCGCACCAAGCTCGTGCCCCTTACTTGTTGTGTTAATTAACAGATAACCTTTAATGAGACATTTCCCTTGTTTGGCCCTAATGAGGAATATGTCACTCTTTTGTGGTGTTCTAACAAAGAGGAGGACAATGAGTGGACAGTTGCAATTGCGCTGCTGTCAAAAGGGTTACAGAGAACGTGTCAAATATATACGTATATACAGTACTGTGCAAAAGTCTTAGGCACCCTATTTTTTTAGTACAAACTTTGTTATAGATTTTTAGTTTATGATTTCTACATTATTGATTCAGGACAAAAACATTTTAGATTCCAAACATTAGTTTTCCAGCACAAAATTAAATGTTACAGAAAAATGTTTGTATGTCAGAAAAGGAAGCAGCATATTACATAAGAGACACTTTTCAGACCAAAACAAAAAAAAAAAGTGAAGGCTGCTGGGTTTCACTGCAAAAATTAGAAGCAAGTGTGAAAGTCAAAGTGTCCAGAAGAACTGTGGCTGCTTCTGTAAGATGCTCAGTAACACTTACAGCTCATTTCCTTATAAAACTGAACTAATTGTACCTGAGACTACTGTTTTGGTTTTTTTTAAAGCGAAGGATCACACCAAATATTGACTTTGTTTCATTTATTACTTTTTACTGCTCTTTATAGTATTTTTTTTTAAATGTAGAAACATTTAATTTCATTATTTCTGAAGGCGTCTTTGCTCTACAGCACTTCTTTGCATGTGCCTAAGACTTCTGCACAGTACTGTTTATTGTGTACCAAAATGAGCAATTACATTAATATTAACAGCTTACAGGAGTTTTACTAAATGGCACCTGACAACTTTAATTAAAAATTGTTTACCACCGATGTGTCCCACGATGCCACCTGTCCTAATTACTGCTAAATACATCTTCTTTATTCACTTATTTTGATCCCCAGCTAATCTCTATTCCTTCACTGAGGCACATACAGCATCAGTATTTTTCACATCATGCACAGTGAGTCAGACATCCAAGGTCACCTGCAATAAATCAGTGCGTCTCTGTGAGTCCAAACTAGATTAGATTCTCTCTCTTGCTCTGTATCTCATTCTCAATTCAATTCATTTCAGATCAGGTTATTTTGAAGTTTATTTATTAGTCTGACCGTATTAAGTTACAGTATTGCCAAAGTATTTAAATATTTCAATAACAATAACATAAGGTAATGTGTTTCTGAAAACAATATATCGATATGCAGTCTTTTAACATAGCCATCTTAATTTGTTAATATAAATTATGTCTTAAAAGTTTTATATCTTCTGGAAGATTTAGATTCCTATATGCAAGGCATGTATGTAACTGGATAACTGACAGAAGCAGTGAATATCACCTGGATAGCTTTTTGCTTCGTGCATGCCAAGACTTTCAAACAAAGCCATGAAGTAACCGCGTGATAAATACTGCGGTCATATAGTCGTCGTTTCCCTGGAACCTTCTCATCAAGTTCTCACTGGATTGGTGCTGTTGTAGCTATTGTTATTTTTCACTCTTCCAGCAGTAAATATCATGTAGATAACAAACGCCACAATCCAACTTAGTACTCACTGGAAAGGTGTTCTGAAGCGGCCCGTAGTACCTACTACTCAACATTTTCCACACGATCTACATTTACAACAGATCCATACGTGTCATGGTACAGTGTGCTTGGGGTTGCATCGCTGAAACGCTGGGCTGAAATGCTGATTAAAAACGTATCAGGTGTTGGCCAATTTAGTTATTAGCTCTAAATCCCAAATGTATTACATGTATTACCAGTCTACAAATATATTACAAAATGAAATGTTTATGCAGTGCAAAGACAAGACAGATGGAAGACTAAGCACATGTATAATCTTAGCAGAGATAATCCCATGTGAGTTAAATGACTTTTTAACATTATATATTTTCAATATTTGGATAACAGATATACATTTTTAAAACTTTATTAGTACAACATACAGTATGTTATTATTGTAATCACAGTATACTTATGTGACCCGGGCAGAATTTGAGTTCGACACCTCTTCTTGATCACAGCTCTGAACATATGCACCTATAGGAGTAGCAATAGCATTGCTGTACAGGAACACACACACACACACACACACACACACACACACACATGACAAAGCACTGTACAGGAAATAAAGCTTAACCTAATGAAGCACACGAGAACACACATCATCAGTCAATATACTCACAGACCAGTAATCAGTGCCATGCTAGCAGAAAGAGCACATGTATCGCTGTAGTCACATAATGAGAGGGTTCAGTGTCAGTGCAGTACACGGTACAGAAGAAGATCTGCTCGTGTCCCATGCTCCCCTGATGAATCACCACACAACCCAGAGAAATATCACCTATGCTCTAGACACTGCTCCTGCCACAGAACCATTTACCTCTCTTTTCTACACTTTATGCAATCCTTCTTTCTCTTTCCTGGGTTCTTTATCTGTCTCCTTCTGCCCCCCGTCTCTTTTCCCACTGAATAGATGGTTCTGCCAAGCATGTGTCCGACTGCGACTAACTCATTTCTCTCTGACACACTCTCTAATTTTGTGTCCCTCAAGGTCACACGTACCTTTCCGGACAGTGAGCACTCTCAGTGCCACAAAAGCCATCTATTTTCCTGCCAGGCTCTCAGTAGCCAGGTCCAAACCAGAATATCAGGTAATCGTGCAGCTTCTCTGACCCACTGTCCCCCATCGCCATGGCAGCACCCTGTCAATCAGCCCACAACCCCTCGCCCCAGTGTCCCAGACTTGCAGAGTTACCCTCAACTCAAGGACACAGACAGATCTGTTAGATGAGATCGTTTCTCCCTATGTTGGTGATTTCAGCTTGCTCCAGAAAGCCATAATTTGAGCATTTTTAGAAGCATTGGATCTGATCACTTAGAGTGAGGTTTAAGACATTTTCACATTTTCACAGCTTATGTGATTACTCCCAAAGACTTTACTCTGTATCAAAATATACAGAAGGATTATTGATGTGCTCTTTTTTCTTTTTGAAAGATGCAGACACACACACACATCCGATCCCATGAACTGCCACAATCGCTTATTTAAAACTTTATTTAAAGCATAGCATTTCTGCTGCAACATGACATCTACATAATCCTTTCATAACAACTGACATAAAAGTACAGAAATGTTTATAACTGCTTATTACAAAATTATTACAATGGCGTCAATGAAACTTTGCCGTAACATTGGAGTTAAATGACAGTTTTTGTTGATATAATCTTATGTGCCACTTTCTGAGCTGACTTACATTAAAATGACATCACAACTGACTTTGTAGCTCACATGATAGTGATGATGTGACGTAGGGTGCCAAGCATGATAACCGGACGAATGAACAAAGGTGAGCAGTTCCAAATGATGCTCGGCATTGCCTCCTGGTGGAAACGTTGACATGAAAACACAACTTCATGGCAATAAAAATCTGGGTAAAACTTTAATTAACAAGTACCTACACTAGGTCTTTATAATACATTCATAAGCATTGCATAAATCTTTTCTAAAAGCCTTTTTTTTTTTTTTTGTTCTATGTGACTTTGCATTTACATTAAAGAAAATAGAATTCAATTATCATTACATGTCGAATGACTGAGATTTTTAAAGTAATTTTTTATTCTTGTTTTGCTGGTGATTAGTCAGTTTTTTTTTTTTAACAGCACATTCACAGCATATCTATGACACTTTAAGAAAGGTATGAAAGGTATACATAGTGCTTCATAAAAGAGCCATAAATTCAATTTTTATTTAATTAGAGTGCTTTAAAATCATTCTTTTGGTCAGCAATTGGGCTTCTTTAAAGTGAATTGTATTAGAATGGTGCTTCATAAGAGTCTTTATCACAAATGGGCTATGAACATTGCAGTTAAAGTTCATTAATTTCCATGCTTCTATAAAAAAGTACATACAGTATATACACCTCACAACAGGTAAGATGACAGGTGGACACTTTGCAGACAATTTAAAAAAAATTAAAATACTTCATGAATGTGTTATTAGTAAAGACAAAATAATAACTTCCAAGATAAGGTTAAAAAACTGTCAGTCTCAAACAGTTGACAGTTGACCCATGGCATCATGGTAAATCTGAGTCCTTCTTTCTTTTCATGGTCATATGAAGACAAACCCATGTACATCATTAAAACTTTTATCTCACTTCATGAGTTTTGATAGTATTGTTTTATAAAATATTGACGCAGTGCTTATGAATGTGTTTTGAAGGCCCAGTGTAGGTTACCAAAATCTGTGTTAATGCAGGGTTACTTCAGGTCTTATGTAACCCTAGGAACACTACCCTTAAGTGTGTTATCCTTACTTTTAAGGGTAACATATCACTCCAGTGGAATTACACTTTATCCAGTTCAACCAAAGCCTCACAATACAGAGCAAATAATAAAGTAGATAAAGTATGTGTAGATAGCGAAGGGCCTTTTCTAGGTTCATGTGATATCTTGTATTCTTATTCTTTCTATCCTTTTCATGCCTTATTATGCTAAATGCCTGTCATTGAGCTTGCATGTTTATTTTTCATTGAATGACAGACCAATCTTTTGCTCCATACAAATAAGCTTGCAAAAATTCACATTTTATTTAGTAATGGGGTTCAGCAAGAAAAAAAGCTTAATGCTGAGACTGTATGCCATGCACGCATGGATGGTCTGGTGTGCCAGGCTAGAGGGGGAAAAAAGCTCATTTTCAGCTTCCTTTGAGAATTAAACAGCAATATGCAGTCTAAAATTCTTCACTGGTATTAACAGGCAATGTCCTGAGCTGTGTCATGAGCTAGCCATCCTTTCTTCATTTTCTGTCTTTCGTCAGCAGTGAAGATTGCAGACAGTTCTTTCTATCTTCATTTCAAATTAAGTGAAGGAATGAGAGAAGAAATGGTAATGCAGGGCTGCAGTCCATAATCAACCATTGAGACTGCTGGACTGCCATATGCAAGTAGAGATCTGACCGCAGACACACAAGTCATCAGTGACTCACTGACAGTTGGACATCATTCTTGAAAATACCATTCTCACTAAATTACCATGAAATATGTTTCTGACAGTGGATACGTTTGTGTATACACTCTTAGAAATAAAAGGTTTCTGAGATCCTGATTGGTGCAACAAAATCAGTCGAACTATCATCAGAAGATTGCAAATTTTAATCTCAATGATCCCATCTGTGGCCGGGAGTCTAGAGAGCAAAACTGCCTGTGCTTTCTGGGTGGGAGGGATGGCATACTCGCTCTTCCCTGTCGGTCAGAGCAACACTAGCCAATCACAGGCATCTGTGAGCTCATGTATGCAGAAGAGGACAGATAGCGCAGTCATCTGAGTATCTTGGATAAAGCATGTGTTAGCCTTCACCCTCCTCGGTTGGTAGCTGATAGGGTGAGCTGGCTAGCAGGTGGGAATTTGCAAATGAGCAAATTGGGGAGAAAGAATAAAGAGTTCTTCAAGGGTTGTTTCAGTAGTTAAGGATTTTTATTTTCTTTGGTTTATGAATAGGAAAACACTTTGTTTTAAGTTCTATGTAAAGCTACATAGACCTGTAAGGGTCTGTGAAATATGCTCTGGGGGAGATGAACAAGCAAATGATGAAAAATTTCCCATTTTTCTTCCATGTCCAGTCTCCTAACAATAATGATATTACTCAGTCCATTCAAGAACAATTACAAATTATTAGGTTTCGAATGCAGTTTCCACCTAGTTCAATTGCATATTTCCACCTAGTAAAATATTGCTAATTTTCCATATTCTGTGGGGGTTCAAGCCCTGCCTCCAGAGCCAGTCAGTTCATAATGAAAAGTTTATGAGAGTTTATGAGATGAAGAGATGAAAGAGAGAGAGAGAGAGAGAGAGAGAGAGAGAAGTGTTCTCCCACACATTTGGCCAAACAACAGTCACATTGAGCCAAAATGGTGGTATTAATTATTCATAGGGCTGGGAAAATAGGCCTTTGCAATATTTATCCATGATATTGACTTGACAGAGAGCAACTGCCAGAGCTGTCACCCAGCCACACACTGAGGAGGGCTCACGGTTCCCCACCTCTGAGAGTCCCCTTCCTCCCACAGGCCAGACTCAACTGAAGAAAGAAAATTAACCATACTCTTACACAATCCCATAGACATTTGAACAAACATTCGCAATATTCGCACACAAATTACTGCATATTTATACTAGGACATATTTATAAATACACAAACACAGACGGATAGCACACACACACGTCTACATATCATTTGGATTCCTGTCGATACTTGTCACCAATGCTTTAGCATTCTGTATATAAAGTACACAAGCATTCCAATAAAATAAAGAATATAACATACTTAGATTGTTTATTAATTGAAAGTGAAAGCTTGTAATGTACTAAATTAGTATTCACTGGAGAGGAAAGCTGGACGGCAGCCTAAAAAGCCTCCTTCCTGGATGTCTCCTTCTTCTCCGTGTTAGAATTAACAGCATGCCAAGGAGGTTGGTGCTCACCAGTGGCCTCAGGAATCTGAGCATCTGCTACCAGTAATTTTGTATAAGCTGCAAAAAGAAGTTAAAGCAACAGCAGCACCTTCTGACTGACCTTCTCTGTCGTGCAAGTATATATCCAGGTTTCTGTTTGAATTAGACAAGACCATGTAAAGGAAGAGCAGGTCTGTGAATGTAAATTGTGTAATGTTAAAGTCACTTTGATAAATAAACCTCTATCCCGGAGGTATTCAAACTGCCACCAGTGGAACATATCAAAATATCAAAAATAAATCTGTATCAGACCTGACAATCTTTACACTTTTTGCATAGGAGCTACACACTTTTGGAATACTGTAGTACATATGTCTTTGACATGTCTTTTATCATAAAAAGAACAGCAGTTGAGCAAGTCCACATTTGCGCAGATGCTTTGAACGATATTAACTGACACCCTCTGGAAGCCCCGCCCCCTTTCCTCCATTTCCCACTAGTAATATTTTGGGTTGTGCTCACAGTGCTTGAAAGATGCAATGAGGCAGCACCCTTGCTTTCTCTCAAGGTAAATGAAGAATGTCTTGAGTTCAGTGAAAATGGTCAAAAAACAGCACTTTTTTTGACCAAGGCTAAAAAAAAATGTAGGCCTACAACAAAGTGTTAAATCTAATGCCTTTCATATAATGATATGATATGATATGATAATGATAATTGGACAGTGATTTAAAGCGATGCTGTTTGTTGCTTGCTGTCCTGCACTCAGGCGCGTTCAAACAGTTACAGCAGCAATAACACAGGACTAGGCATTATTCTTCTTTAGGGGTTGGCAGGTCTGTTGTATTTTAAGACTTTTTTCCTGTGGTTCCATTTTATTTTATTTTATTTTATTAGCCAGTCAATAATAGGCAATAAAAGCCCTGAGTAAATGGGATGACTTGGTGTGTTTTTATACGTATACGCTGCAGTAGTTTAAGTAGTTTAAGAGAGGCACTCAAAAAAAGTTCTCAAAAAACTGGGATTTGAGCCTCATAGAGAAAAAAATACATCTGTTCTAGCCTGAGAGATGTAAGTGTGTGTAAGATGGTTGCCTTTTTTTAAATGCCAACATACTGAGTAAAATTAGAACAACATTACTTTTTAAGCCAAACTAAACACGGTTGGTGTATGTTGCGGAGATGCAGGTGTGTGTAAGTACATATGTTTATTAGACTGTTGGATCTTCTTTAACATTTACCTTTGATCAGCACATCTATCGCTTTCACTCATTTTGCTCTTGGCATTTAGTTAAGGCTTAGGCAAAAGGTTACTACAGTGGAAACTGAAGTAACTCAATTTTCAGAAGTGCGCTTGTTGAAGCTATATTTTATCATCATAACAATAAGGGAAGAAATCATTGCATGCCACAATATACAAAATACAGTTCAAACTGAAGTGCCTGGCTTGCTAAATCCCATCTAAAATGTCACAGCGGTTTACAATTCTGGAAAATGTGTAAACTCTAATAAAACTTTATAAATTGTTGATTTTAGTGTTTAGGGTTAGTATTTGTAGCTTATGTAACCACTGTGCTTATATAAAAGTCAGTGTATTCCCTCTCACTCATTAGAATTCCTCATTTTGTGTGAGATTGGATGTACCTGAACACAGATATCTGCAGGGTCCAAGATTTTATGTAAACACTGCTGTGTTTTCATAATCCCACACATTCCAGCAACTGTATATTTGCCAGGATTAGGCTTTATCAACAGCTGCAGGTATCGATGAGGCAACAGAGCAGAGCCTGGTTTTAATATCTAATGTAATATGCGCTAAACACGCAAACAATAAAAGTCGTAGGATGAACTAAACATATGAAAACCTCTTACTATAAAGTAATGTAGGTTTATTTAACTTTCTGCCACTGGAACATTATACTACATTATAGTAAATACTGTTGTTTTTGAAAAGGTTTTTCACAGGTATCTGCAGGATCCAAGATTTATGGCAACTTATACAGAAGTGTGTTTATCAGTTTCAGCCTGTGATGAAAATAATAATTGCACTTCTATATAAGTTGACTGCATTAATAACAGATGACCTTAAAAAATGTAGTACCATGAATTTGGCTCCACTGTATATGTTCAAAAATAATTTGGCAAGACAAATTATATAGATTTATAGCTTAATTCTTGACTGAACAGTTCATGAAAGTGCTCTGTAAAAATATGTTTCACATACAGTACATGTCTATTTACTGTCTTAACCCCTACCTTTAGTCTTCCATAAGTGATATGTGTAAACAGAGTTTGTTATGCAAGGGTTTGTTATGATAAAATTAGGTTTTAAAGTAATAATTTAAAATGACATCTCTAGTGTTTGAGTTCACACTGATTGTCTAGTCACAGTAAACACAATGCCGTCATGACTATTTGCATAGTGTTAGCTATGAGAGGAAGGTTACACCTCTCAGCCCGCTGTCACACGACCGCCTGCAAGTGTTCTTGTGTCTAGTTAGAGATGTAGTTTCTCACACTATAATTCCAGCTGTAGCATTAAAGGTTTAAAGGTCTCTGTCTTTGTGGTCTCTGAAATTGTGTCCTTCAGAGGAAAGGACACGAGACAGCCTCAGGCTATGAGACAGCACATTAACGTGTCTTCACACATACAGCTGTGGCGGATGCTTTATCCTCAATTTCCGTCTATACAGGAATAGGCACATCAATATACAAAAAGAGGAGAATTAACCCTAAGGTGTATTCATATGACAATTCAGCACTGTAGAGAACATATAGGACATGATTTACTATTTTTTTTATAGCATCCACAAAAAAAATAAATAAATAAATAAACATTCAAGCTGATTTACTAACAGGGTCTACAAAGGATTGTGTCTTTCACATAATACAAACAGAAATTCTTTTCCATTTTTGTGGGTTTGCCTGTGCAGTTTGGACTGTTTCTACCTAAAGGTATGAAATACAGGGCAGTGGCAATCCACAATGTAATTTACTTAAGTCACTTTGAGAACTGCAGTTGCACATTTTGCAAGTTAATATGGCCAAAGGGCAGGTATTAAATTTGTGGAAGCCCATTTTTGCCTGTTGGAGATTTTAAAAAATATTGAAAAGAAACAGATTCTTTACCTTCATTTTGTGTTTGGACAGTTTTTTAATGTGTCTCATTGCCTGTTATCCGGCCATGGCTATGGAGAGAAGTAAGCACTCTGCTGTACTGATTTTCTACCACTACTTTGCACATCATGGGTGATATCATCCAACCCATCTTATCAAAAAAAAAAATCATATACAACATATTTTCTGCACCGTTTGTTAGATGAATATCAATATTCTGTCACAAGAAAACAATGTATTTTTATTGTTTTAAAATAAAAAAGACACTGTAAAGTGTTAAACAGTGGTAAATAGTATGTTTGGACCTTTTGCCTAGGGGTCCCCCTTCCTGTCCTGGCCTGTGTAACACGTTGAGGGATAACATTAAAAAAATAAATTCTGTACCACGTATCATTCAAGATCGACTGTGAGAGGAGAAATTGTGACAGCACTAAATTACACATGAATTTGGCTCCACTGTATACGTTCAAAAATAATGTACATGTATTTATTACATATTGATCTTGTTCAGATAGCATAGTGGAGATGAGGGCATGGTTAAGTTACGTTGATGCAAAAGGTGACCTCCTGAGCAGTCGTGTAAACGTTTAAACACAAATCGTGCTTGTTACAGAACATTTCTGTTTATCATGTATAAGCTGCTTCAAATATGAGAAAAATGAAACTGGGAATTGTAAAAATTACCCCAAATACAAAGGTAATTGTGTAGGCAGTAGTAATCTGTAACGTCGAGGCTTACACATGTTTGGAAAGAGGTGGATGGATGGATGAATTGCTGGAAACATCTCTTTAATCTTCAGCGACTTTGACAAATCATTGGACTCATGACCTTCAGGGAAGCACTTAACACCCATGACATTCACCAAGTTGTCTCCAAAGAGCTAGGTTACTATGGAAACAAAAACCGAAACATAGCCCCTGACATTGCTCCGCGTTAGTACTGATCATTAATTGCAGAATCTGGGGTAGAAATGCAGTGCTGCAGACTTTCTGCTGCTGGCTTGAGGAAAGAGATAAGGTGTTAAACGAGTCCTATTGTGTATTCTGTTCTCTCTCCATAAACTCCAGCACATGTTTGCCTGAATGTTTTCCTAATAGCTACAGGATTTCCTATAACCTATCACACACCCGCACGTATCCCGGGTGATCAATACGTGATGGTTAAAAAGATTCATTTTGGGACCTGGTATGCACTGACTCTAATTAATCTCTGACAGACAGTGTGTATAATGAGAGGCTAGATATAGTATCCAGTCCTGGTGTCCCTGCAGACACACCAGACACCACACAGCCACCTTAGCCAACTAACCCACTTTCACTGAGAGGAGCACACTTACTGTATACACATGTAAAACAGGAAAAGATACTAATAATTGTAATAAAATTGCACATGATCAAAGAAAAGAGATATGTTTAGATATATGTTTCAACTCAAAAGGAAGTGCCAGCTCTTATTCTAGACCAAAAGGATGTATTAGCTTCTGAACCTTTATTAAGATTCACACCCTTATTAATTCATGGCTGTTGTGAGACAAGGACCTGATCCAAGAATTATATGTGGGAAATTTTTTTTTTTTTTCTTGCGAATGTAGTTCAACATTCATAATTGGCTTGCATCATTCTGTCATGTTTGCTTTTGAGCTTTTAACTGAATAAAAAGAAAGCGTGAATGTGCTTAGTGGAAGACAAAAAGCATATCTGTCCTAATTTTAGAGACAACAGAATCACCCCAAAACACTGACACATTACTGAGACATGGTGCAATGTGGATTATTGGGTGTGTGTATGTGTGTGTGTGTGTGTGTGTGTGTGTGTGTATGTGAGAGAGAGAGAGCTTGTATTTATATCTTGATGGGGACATTGTGACCTTAACCTTTTGGAACATTTAGCTGGTCTCCAGAGGTAAAGTACTCCAGCATTTATTAAAAATTCTTAGAAGGCCAAAATGTTTTGTTTTTAAGGTTAAGTTTAGGTGTAGCATAGCATTATTTAGTGGCATTAATAATTATGTCAGTGGAAGGTCCTCACAAGGACAGGAAGACAAACGTGTGTGTGTGTGTGTGTGTGTGTGTGTGTGTCTGTGGTGATGGATTAACTCAGTACTAGCTAAGGTTGAAACCATTTAACACTTCTGTTATCACATCTGAAATCTTTCTATAGACAAACAAATGACTCAGTTGTGTACACATGCCCAAAGGGGAAAAGGTGTAATTTCAGTAAATATCAAATTTAAAATAATAATTAAGTATTTATAATAATTTCATTAGTCATAATGATGATATTGAAATTGTTCCTTTTTTTACCGAATCATTTTAAAAACAGATCAGTTGCTCTATAACCTTAAAGGTTTTTTTAAAGTCAGGTGACTTTCCTTGCAAGGCTGGTTCAGACAGTTAGTTAAAATTCCTAACAGATCCAAACTAAAATCCTAAACCCAAAGCAAAACCCAAGCAGATGAAACAAGAGCACAGGGTTGAATGATCCTATGATGTGTTCACGTCACTTATCAATTTCTACATTACACAGCTGTTTTTATGTGTACACTCAAACACAGTGTCATACACAAACTTTTAAAAAATCCATAAGCTCCTGTTGTTCAAGCATTCAGTATAATTTTTAAATCTAAACACCAATTGACATAATATCGATCACAACAAATATTTGTCATTAGCTACATGTTTTTATTCAGCAAGCCAATTTGTAGTGTGATAGCTAGCTATTGGCATTCAAGCTAATTTATATTATAAAACTGAGCATAAGGTGCCATGAATTGCTCACTCACTCAGGAGTGTAGACCGTGTTGAGTGAGGGGGAAAGGAAGTGCGCATGTCTCACAGCATGTCTCAAGTGCTCTCATGTGCAACAGTTTCTCTGCACGCTCACTTCAGTGATGCACACTTGTAAAGATCTTTGTGTGCTCACAATTCACGGCACCTTGCTCTCATTTTAATGGCCACGCTAGCGCTCTAGTACTACGTCCTCTTCATATATTTGCAGAGCACAGTTTACAGGTTGCTTTGCTTAGAATAATTCTATATCGCTGTCATTTTGTGTCGTCTATGCGCAATGATGTACACTAGGCTTACGTCACATGCTGTTGGATGTTGGTATTGGGGCATTTTTTTTAATGAGTGTGGTTAAATGAGCACGGTATCGGACCCAATACCAGTATTGATATCAATGCACCCCTAGTTTCATGAAACCATTCATAAAGAATGTGTCATTTCTGTATTAGAAATGGTACTAAACATAAATAGCTACATCCCAAGGACTAAAACTGCTCTGAAGACAAACCTGCCTTTTAATTACATGCCCTCTGGATGTACATGCATCTTATCCTCAGATCAGGACAGGATGTTTTATTCCTTTTGCATTAGCAACAGTGGGATTAAAATTTTCTAAACTGTTTTCCCAAGAACCCACATATTAAATACTAGACTTCAGATGTTCTTCTGCACACAAAAAAATAAATTATTCTAATCTGATATGCATTTGACATCAGCAAGTGCACCATTCAGCAAACTTTCCTGTGCAATTAAAATAAAAAAAAAGAACAGTCTTTCATTTCCGTTTGGCTTTCCTGCCTACCGCTCCCTCTCCCGGACCTGTTTAAATTGTACTATTTGATAGGGCTGACCTTTTCATGCCTCTTGAGTTTGAATAGATTTGACTCCCGTTCTATGATCTGCCATCACAACAGTGTTCAAACACTGAGACAGATCCAGGCAACTGCATACATGCACATGCCATTTAAGACATGTTAAACTCACAAGCAGGCAAACACACACACACACACACACACACACACGCACACACACACACACACACACACACGCAAACTCATCAAGTGCAGTGACCTGGATTGCAGGAAGTAGGAGCTAGTGAGCAGAACAGGAAGCAATAGGAAGGTCATGAAGCTCGTCACACACAGAGCCCACATATATCAAATGGACAGCTCTGTGTGCGTGTGTGTGTGTGTGTGTGTGTGTGTGTGCGTATGTGTGCATTGTGGAGTGGGGGTTGCTGGGAGTTAACGGGTTTAATAAGGACATAGGGTGCTTTTGGGCTACACAAAGAAGTCAGTGAGAGGAGTGACTGTAAACTAGGGCCTTGTTTTTAGGTATACTGGTACTGATTTGTTTTTTACAATAACATTGTCAGCAGTATTGTTCTGTTACATATCACAAATTGCTCACTGCAAAAGCATGAAAGAGTTTACAACATAACAATACAAACAATTTCATGGCATCTCTCAAGGTTTCTTCCTCTTTTTATTCCAGGGAGTTTTTCCTCACCACTGTCGCTTCTAGTTTGCTCATCAGGGATCCAAACCTACATCAGGATTTCTGCTGCTTTGTGAAAATGTCTATTATTAAAAGTGCTATACAAATAACATTTAATTATACTGAACTTATTTCTGGGTGAATAACAATAGTAGCAATGCTCTGGTATATGAGGATAAGATAACAGTATAACAGTATTATCCAAGATATTGGGGGAAAAAACAGAATGCCTTCTGTGATTAAATATCAAAAATATTTTGATTATTTTGTCATTCCAAATATTCAAAGTTCCTTCCATAAATGTTAAATAAATATCTCCTAACAGAAAACTTCACTTTTCAACAATCATATGATTTTCTTTGTTATATAACATGTTTTTAATCCATTTATTTTTAGGCTTAGATTATGTGGATTGTCCACCATACAAATCCTTCTGAATTAGCTGTTATAGGAAAGATAACGTATTACAGTTGTAAATATGCAGATCTGTGCTGCTATAGAAAATAAATCCAAGCCTGATTTGAGAATTCACCCACACTGTGGTATAATTATTGTAATCAACATGCATTCATTGTCTGATTATGTTCATATCATTTGCATGTGATGTCATCACCACACGTATGCTGCTTAACATGTAGCACCCCGAATGTAAAGTGCATTCCTGCATCCACGCCTAACTGACCACATCGTTTGACTACTCTCTTGGATTTATGCTTTGTTTGGTTTTTGCCTCAGTTGTGCTTCTACCATTGCCTGACTAATGTCTCTAATTGTGCATTGTGGACTTTATTTATTATTCACATTACTGTGAATAAACTTCCAGTGCACAGAGACTCAAACGTCTCCTGTTGGTCACACTGTAAATCATAATAAAATAATCCCAATTTTATGAGAGTGCATTTTCTAAGAATGACGCCCTACTATATATACAATAACTCTTTACATATAAAGGAAAATAAATAATTAATTAGATAATTAGGATAGATTAGGATCTATAATATTACTCTGCTAATTCACCCAAATCTTGTCATTACCAATACTCGCCCACCAGCTAGTTCTCCAGTAGTGCATGCTGGGTAGAAACCTCGGAAAAGGAGAATTAAAATGGCTTCCTTAAGACCTCATGAACAGCTACTGTATGACTTCTGATCAACAGGGGCTAGATTAAATCTCTGCCACAGATTTCAACCCAGAGAACAGGGCCAGTTATGATCTCCTGGACTCCAGGCCATGAAGAGCTACTTTTAATTCTTGCTTAAGTTTGATTCCTGAAGACTTTCAACAGGACTTGGCCAGGACTAAAGAAGCAGAATAATGGAACGGGATGATCTGAACTTTTTGCCTACATAGACATAGTCTAGCAAGCTTCATTATCACTAAATAAAATTCCCATCATGCACTACTCCACTCATTTTTTCCTCCATCATCCTCTTTATGCTTTTGAATTTTCTCTGCCTCATCTATAAGTACTACTATTTACCAAGCATTAGCTTGTTCAGATTCTTTTATCTTCTCCAGGAACAAAGGCAAGTGTTCTGCATTGTAGAGAAGCAATAGAATAAGGAACAATGAAAGAAAAGCCCTGGAGAGAAAAGGAAAAAAAAGAGGATGCTTAAAGATAGAACTGCAGTGGGTTATGTTAAGAATTCAGTCACACTTTGAAAACACAAGACAACCCAAGTCCCAAACAATGACTTTGGCCATAACAAATCCAACTGCTATTTTTCTTCTGTGACTTTATTCCCTACTGAGACTTGTGTGTCTAAGACGCAGAGTCCTGCATGGTTAAGTTACACTCCAAAGGAAAGTGTACACTACTGTGAGCTGTGCTGGTAGACAGTGAAGCAACCCCTCTGCAGTAGTCGTGTAATGTTCAACACTGGCTGTCTGTGTTCAGAAATCAGCAGACAGTCTGCAGGCCCTGAGCTCTGGGGTTTCCTACATCACATGCACACAGTCCCTTTCCTTCTTTCTTAAACACACACATAAACTCATTCACACTCTCTTTCTTGTACTTCATAATAGGGATCTCTCTTGACACCACGAGACGGTACTTGCCCTTGGAGGAGCCAGGATACAAGCAGTGGTTTTTCGTACAGAAAGTAGAGAATACGCAGTCTGCGTATCTTTTCCTTCCCTCCATTCGTCCATGGAGACGTTTGTTCTCTTTCCCCTTGGCTCTGTCCTTCCCTGAGCACAGGAATAATGAGCGTCATTACCAGCAGCAGGCAGGAGCCATTGTCCATGAGAATATTACCAACGACTGCTCTCAGTCAATTATTCAGCCCCTCCACACACACAGAGAGAGCGGGAGAGAGATGTGCTACTTACACTGTGTCTAAGTAGGCCAAAGAGACACAAAGGGAAACACGCAGCAGAGAGAGCCGGGACCGCCTGTGTGCCGGCTGAAAGAACAAAGACCGACTTCAGACTCGTTTAGTCTTAACGTCACTGCATGAATGAAAGCGTGATCCTTATCCTAATCGCATCTCAGAAAGACAAGCTACTCTGTTCACTCTATTCACTACTGTACTCTCTGAGCTGACATTAACAAAATCGGTGTCATGTTAAAATTAGTACAACTGTCTTAGAACATTTACAACACCATCCTCTTCCAAGAAACTGTAACTTCTGAGCTGCACTCTTTTAACTCTCATGTAGTCTGGCAGACATTAAATACAGGTACACATTCAGACTACTTGCCTCATTGAGCTGTATTGTTTTATCCCTGCAGGATTATTGAGACGGTTTTTGTGTTTTGTGAACATTTTGTGGTCATTCATGAACATGGACCAGTAGATTTACTCTAAACCAGTGATTGTAAATATGGATGGATGTAATAACAGGGGTGCAATTTTTAACCCCGCCCATCCCCATTCTAATGCCAATCTTACATTTTAAGCTATTGTATATCTCCACAAATTATTTTCCTGAACAGTTCAGATGACTTTTATTTCTCCCCCAATATTCTTCCTTATGATAAACGAGTTTTATAAAAGTAATTTGGTCATTAAAAAAAAGGGCATGATTGATGAGGTGATTGACAGTTTTGGACATTCTCATGAACACACACACACTTCCCAACATGCACCTAAAACTCTTGACAGTTTTGTAGCAAATCCACGTCTTGTTTTGCTGTAAACTGTTCTTACAGACCCTCAGTGTGGAGTTTTTTGCAGTTTTTTCGGTATGTTGCTCTAGCTAAATTTCATAACAATTTACTATTGACTGTATGACCTTAGCTAACACTCGAAGTAGCTTGGTAAGCTTAACCAGCCAACCAGCAAACTCCACCAACAGAACAAGCGGCGCACTTCTCCATTCAGATGAGTAACTTACTGCAGGTGTCAGAGATAGATGAAAATTATGGAGAGCAGTGATTTTTTCCATAAAAAAAAAATGTTATGTTGAGTGTAAATACTGACTACATTACATTACATTACTGGGGTCCCTGGAGGACTAGTGGTTAGGCCTCGGCGCTCTCAACACTGCTACCAGGGAACCAACCCCATCTACAGGGGTTGCACAAAACAGTCACTCCCAGTGCCGGTCCCAAGCCCAGATAAAATTGGGGAGGGTTGTGTCAAGAAGGGCATCCGGCTTAAAAACTGTGCCAAATCAAATATGTGGACCAATGATCCGCTGTGGTTACCCTAAGGGGAACAACCGAAAGAACAACAACATTACATTACTTATACTTACATTATTGCTAGATAGTAAATGGTAGCTCAGTCAGTCATGACTCAAATCTCTAAAATCCTTTCCTGACAATGGTAAAATCAATATACTTGTCTAATTATATGACTACAATTTAGCATTTTACATATTAATTAATAATGCTGTACTCACCACCTTTAACTTGTGTTCTTCAGGTAATATCCCTTAACATACTGTACACATTCCAGGCATGAAGGAGAGTGTTCACAAACAATATGTGTGGCCAAGAGGCAGCCCCGCTGTCCAACTGTGCATGCTCTGGCTTTAATTTTAACCTACTGTGCAAACTCAGTCAAGATGGCAACTTTCAATTTGAACAAATGTAGGCTTGAAAACAGCACAATGAGAATCAATGGCACCATGTTGTCCACTCATGTATACAGTCATTGGCCTAAACATAACATTCTCATGGGTGTAGGAAGTAATTATAAAGGAACGCTAATTTAGACCAGATCTCATAATTATGTGATAGGACAAGTAACTCCTACATGTGTGATGTGTAAATAACTATCAAATGACACAAATTGCATTTGTGTTGAGGAGATTTTACAGCCTGAAGAGCAGCAGCCTGCAAATAAGCTTTCATTTTACTGGTTGTAGCAACAAAGTGACACAATGCAAATCAATATCAATAGCAAGCAGATTTACAGTATCTAATATCCATCCATCCATCCATCCATTCTCCGTACCGCTTATCCTACACAGGGTCACGGGGGAGCCTGGAGCCTATCAGAGGGGACTCGGGGCACAAGGCGGGGGACACCCTGGACGGGACGCCAAGCTATCGCAGGGCAAGTACAGTGCAAACACAAACGCAACAGCAATAGCAGTCATGACAGTTCAACATGAGACAAACTTTGGGTCACATCAGTAACCGATGGCTTTCTAACATAAAGAGTCAGTACTTTTCCCACTGAACAGGGGCCCAAGACAAAGATAAAGAAGGCGCTAAAATACTAATTAAAAAAACTAGCTTCCACTAAGCTGCTAACAAGAATTAGCGATAGTGTCCTCGCCCCTGGCAGTAATTCAGGTTTCTATCCAAGCAGCATGGCCAAAGAGAGAGAAAGGAACGGAGGGCAAGGATGAGGACGATTTTAACCAGAGTGCGGCTAAAAGTACACCACTGACTGAAGCAATATATGGAAGTTATTAAGCTGGTGTTATTAAAAGTTGAGGAGTCTTCGGTAAGAACCTCACAATGTAGCTGATGTGTGTCATAAAAGGATTGTGGCCTCGGCTTCTGCTGCACCATGGATGTAGAATAACCATGACGTCGAGGGAGGGGAGCTTAAGCCTGATGTGTATCACTGCTGAATGTGGAATGTGTAAAAGGGCTTAGATAAATGGAGGTTTTAAAATAATTCCTGACAGCATGAGCACAGGGCCAGTGAAGCCCTTTTCCATGGAGATAACTGCTGAATATAGCATCTGCAGCTAAGCCCACTTATTTCATACAAACTAGCAGCCACATGGACTAGTCCAGGCTTTTTCTACTGTTCTTTCTATCAGTGGTGGCTGCCAAGCTCAGAGTTATTGAGTAATAAGGACTCAAAGGCTTTAATATACTGTATATAGATAAACCTACTTTTCAATGTTTGGTGCTCAAATTAGTTATTTCCTCTGAAGCATAGGAGCAGAAACAGAAATATCACAATGTTTAAAGTTCACTGCTTGCATAAGCGCTATAGAGCACATGTCCAAGTCCGCAGGCCAAACACGGCCTCACTTCATTCAGCTCACCCTAACTTCCAAAATTTAATGCTGAAATGGCCCATAGTATTTTTCACACTATCTAGAAGTTACAGCAGAGCCATGGAATGAATTAGCCTTTAGTCTGATTAAATTACTGAGTCCAAATTCAAGGTCTCAATTGTAGAGACCTTGGCCACAAATATGGTGAAAAAATATTTGTAAGAAAGACATTTAAGAAGAACTCACATAAACTTATCAATGCTAAGAACACACAGTACATGTATGTTCTTAGCATTGATAAGTTTATGTGAGTTCTTCTTAAATGTCTTTCTTACTGTTATATATTCTCAATATCCAGCTGAATAGTTATCATTTCATTATTATGAATATCCAGCTGAATAGATCATGTTAGCCCTAGAATCATCCTATTCTAATTTCAGAGCCTATAGGTTAATGGTGCTAATCAGTACAATAGATAATATGTTTTAAAAAATGAATAGCCTTAAATTATGGCCCTCCATGGGCTCACAAAAATGCTGATGCGGCCTGGGCAGAATTTGAGTTTGATGCCCCTGCTATAGAGCGTGTTGATTTAAATAATCCTCAGCTCTCACTGTTAAAGATTCAAGAAAAAGAGCATGCTTAAAAATGTGTGTGTGTATGGGGTGTGGGTATATATTTGTATACATGCACAGCTTAATATACAGATGATCCATGTTATCATACAGTGACCTGGAGCTCACTGTACGCTCAGTGTAAACAGAAGATACAAGGAAGCTATGCAAAGCAAGGTCACAGGTCAAAACTCTGTCTAATTTCATATCCTTCCCCTACCTCTCCCCCCATCTCATCCATTCACCATCTAATTCTATAACTGAAATAAATGTGATATCTGCTTAATTTATTGGCAGCCATTTTCAGAACACATAAAGTATTCACCCTTTATAGCATATTATTCCATAACTTCAGTAGTGACATGAATAGAAATGTGTCTACAAAAGGTTTTATGAAAGTCTGCAGTGAGTCATGGGCAGGCACTAATTTTAACCAGGAAGCATATTTGATGTTTTTTAGCCACTTTTAGTTGCTGTTAGCTTAACAACAAGCATCTAACATTAGGCTTAATTAAACAAATGCATGTCTTGCCCTAATGAACTGGTATTATTCAATGTGTGCAACATGATGTCAAACATTTTATTAAAACAACATATTAAAACACATTAGAGAAAGAAAAATTCAGTTAAGAACAGAATTATATTTAACACAATTTAATGCTTTATTTTACCTTGTAAATTGAATTTTCATACTAATTATGAATTTATGGAGCATTGACCTCCCTGTCTCTTGCACGCTGGATGTCATGCATATTGAAGGACTTTTTTAGGTAAAATGTTTGCTTTACCAAACACAGCTTCTGGAAGAAAAGCCCTATAATCAAAACAATTTTGGCCAATCACACAGTTACGAAGTAGTCTGTTCAGGCCAAAGGCTCAAGTACAACTTTCACTCCACTATATCTAACATTTTATATCTGGTGAAACGTAGCTATGGAAAAAAAAGGGGGCAGTGAGTTGTAGATGTCTTATACACCTCCAACAATAGAGCTTGACAGTAAGGAAGAGAGGGATAGACACCCACACTCATTCAATACACACTGCACTGAAAACCTACTGCATTCAGCAGCACTCCTGTACCAACAGGCCAGCCAATAAACCAATAAAGCCTCTGCCCAATCGAAGGAGAAAGGAAACAAAATCCCATCTCTGATTTTCAAAGTAAAAGAAGAAGGAGTGAAAGAGAGGGTGAGAGAGGAGAGTGATATCCTGTTTATTGATCCGATAAAAGCAGACACACAGTAGCAGGATAGCGACTACATCAGATCACAATGGGGAAAAAGATCATGCTGGATATCTATACTGATATGGACTGGGTAATGTGTTAGGAAAGAAAGGATGCCACATCGTTTGATGGAAATGAAAATTATCAACCTACAGAGGACTGAATTCAAAGACACCCCGAAAATCAAAGTGAAAAAATGATGCAGCAGGCTAGTCCATTTTGCTGAAATTTCATTGCAGCAACTCAAAATGGTACTCAGTAGTTTGTATGGCCCTCACGTGCTTGTATGCGTGCCTGACAACGTCGGGGCATGCTCCTAATGAGACGACGGATGGTGTCCTGGGGTATTTCCTCCCAGATCTGGACCAGGGCATCACTGAGCTCCTGGACCGAAACATAATGTCTCAGAGGTGTTCTATTGGATTTAGGTCAGGCGAGCGTGGGGGCATTCAATAGTATCAATTCCTTCATCCTCCAGGAACTGCCTGCATACTCTCGCCACATGAGGCCTGTCATTGTTGTGCATCAGGAGGAACCCAGGACCCACCGCACCAGCGTAGGTTCTGACAGTGGGTCCAAGGATTTCATCCCGATACCTAATGGCAGTCAGGGTGCCATTATCTAGCCTGTAGAGGTCTGTGTGTCACTCCATGGATATGCCTCCCCAGACCATCACTGACCCACCACCAAACCGGTCATGCTGAACGATGTTACAGGCAGCATAACGTTCTCCACTGCTTCTCTAGACCCTTTCATATCTGTCACATGTGCTCAGGGTGAACCTGCTCTCATCTGTGAAAAGCACAGGGCGCCAGTGGCAGACCTGCCAATTCTGGTGTTCAATGGCAAATGCCAATCGAGCTCCACAGTGCCGAGCAGTGAGCACAGGGCCCACTAGAGGACGTCGGGCCCTCAGGCTACCCTCATGAAGTCTGTTTCTGATTGTTTGTTCAGAGACATTCACACCAGTGGCCTGCTGGAGGGCATTTTTCCTCCTTGCACAAAGGAGCAGATACCGGTCCTGCTGATGGGTTAAGGACCTTCTACGGCCCTGTCCAGCTTCCCTAGGGTAACTGTCTGTCTCCTGGAATCTCCTCCATGCTCTTGATACTGTGCTGGGAGACACAGCAAACCTTCTGGCAATGGCACGTATTGAAGCGCCATCCTGGAGGAGCTGAACTGCCTGCGCAACCTCTGAAGGGTCCAGGTATCACCTCGTGCTACCAGTAGAGACACTGACCCTAGCCAAATGCAAAACTAGTGAAAAACAGTCAGAAAAAATGTCAGTGGCCTCCACCTGTAAAACCATTCCTGTTTTGGGGGTCGTCTCATTGTTGCCCATCTAGTGCACCTGTTGTTAATTTCATTAACACCAAAGCAGCTGAAACTGATTAACAACCCCCTCTGCTACTTAACTGACCAGATCAATATCCCAGGAGTTTAATTGACTTGATGCTATACTCTGATTAAAAAGTGTTCCTTTTGAGCAGTGTATATATATATATATATATATATATATATATATATATATATATATATATATATATATATATACATACATATATATGTAAAAGGACTATAGTATCGTGCATGATCAATAACTGGAAAAGCATCCATGTGGGAAAATAACTGGCATATAATTGGAAGTACAATGTTCATAGTATATTCAAAGTCCTCATACATCATTAATAGCCTTTATTAACTAAGGCCTAATTAAAATTCCAGTGAAAACATTTCCTGATCCCTCTATACCCCCTCCATCCATATAACATTCCACGCTGCACTCTAAAAAGTAATAGCAACTGCTTGCTCCCTTCTGCTAGCACAGGGGTCTAACCCAAAGATGATGCTGAGCGGGGTTATGTGGAGCTTCTGACCCTTGGTCTTCTCTGACTGGCCGTAATGAAAAACAATTGTCCTGCCATGATGGTCTGGGCCAGACAATCAGGAGGAATCGATGAGAGCAGGCAAGCATACATGGTACCTTCCCTGGCCTGCTTTGGCCCGCATCCAAACCCCTAACCACCAACACAGCATTTTCTCATTACAGGGTGAAACAATTTGGTCACATGGAGGTCACAAGGACTAGGGTAGGGTTACTGGGGTCTAAAAATGGTGGGCGGGGGATGTGCTGGATTGAAATAGGAGCTGGCAATAAAATAGTGAGTTAGTGATCATGGAGGGCCTTCAGACAAGGTCAGCTGCACAATCAAAAGTTTGGGTATAGAGTATATTTAGCCACTGGATAGTATCATTGGTCAGTAAAAGTTATACACACATCCCCTAACTGGCAGAGTCCAAGATAGATTTGAGAAAGAAAAAGTGCTTTTAGCTGGAGGATACATTCTCTTCTTATTAAAACTGTAATAACTGGAGTTAATGTAAATTGACATTGTAAAGTAAAACAGTAATGAGTTAAAGTAATTGGTAGTAGTGTGATTGATATGTTGCTGGTGTGCTGATATAATGTGGAGTTAATTAAATCAAATCAATATCCCACAATAAAGCATGAAATTTTGAGTGTGCTGCTTCATTTAATGCAGTTGTGTCTCAGTAATATTTTAACTATTTGTATACAGTGAGGTCCAACTGTCTGAGAGCACTAGTGAAAATATTTCAATTTAACGCAACAAATTTCAAATCAATTAAAATGTTAGTGTCTAAACATTTGCTAGAGTTCTTATAAGAGTCTTTAATCACTGTAATTTTATTTTATACAACCATTTTTGCCCATTCTTTTTGAAAGGGGGCCAATAATTGTGGAGTGGACTGTATATGTGTAATATTAATTAGCTATGCTATGAGTGTTTATGCCCTCTCCTGTGGTCAGAACAATGGCTACATCATGGGTCATATTCTTGTTAAAGCTTCTTATTGCACTGTTTCTAAACTATATCATAGCGCCGTGCAGCAGAATTTCATTTGCTCATTTGGGAGTCTTTTGGAAATGAATACAAAAGGACATGTGTAAGGGCAGGATACATCATTACAACATGTTGTGTGTGTTGTACAGGGCTTTCTGACTTGTCAGTACTACAACACGTCCTAAAACAATGGGTGCACAAGAGCTTGGAAGGTTAATGTGAAATTATTCAAACATATTCATATGCTAATCATTCATCCACACACTGTCGACAGCCATGAACACTGGCGTGTCCAGATCCTCGTGACTGGTGTAATACATCGTCTCACGCTCTGATTATTTGGCTCAGATTTTCCAACAGGATGAACAAAAAACTGAGGGAAGAATTAGGTAAATAAAAGCAAGTGTTTACCATGCTTGGGGTGCCATGCTTATGGAATTATTCAATAGCAGAGAAGAAAACACCAGTTTGATGAAGCAAGAGAAGATTTACAGAACCCTAATCTGTGTTTGAGGAAAAGACAAAGGAGATGACTGAATCCCACCTATCATGAAATAACCAGTTAACCATCCATTAGCCCTACATCACTCTGCTTTCTGCTCTCAGCACGTCCATTGCGATAACTGTAGGAGCATAGCCACATCTGCATGAGATGAACAGCATGTCCGAGAGTGTGGGCAAATTCCCCGCCATTGCTCTGCCACTCCTCTAAAAACAAAATAGAATAAAAATAGAACATGCAGAAAAGATGACAGGATGCCACTTTCCATCCTTTCCTGGTCTTTGTACTCTAGCTAGGATGGACTTCCTGTTTATATTTCATTTACCTTTATTCATTTCAAAATGCTTTTATCTAAAGTGCAGCAGAATACAATCCTAACATATTACAATCCAGTTAAAGAAGGATAACATGCAATAATACACATTAGCATAGCAAAAGAATACATAGACATAAGGAATGAAATGATGCACAAAATTCAAATTTGATATGATACAATAGTGTTTGGATGTGATATATTGCCTGAATGTGTGCCTCAAGTTTCCCTTTTCAACTGATTGAAACAATCAACATTATAAAAGTACAGTAATTGTAAAGTAATAATGACAGTGTTTGCATGTCACAGGCTTTTCTTTTTCCGCTTTTGTCCTGTCAGAGTTACGTAACTCTCTGTTGCCCTAGATGTGTTTTTGAATCTTGACTTCTCCACTACCGAATATGGACTTCCAAATCCCAACAGCAAGGAAAGGCTTTCTGAAGGCTGCAGAGAGTTTACTCGGGCTCGTGCACGCATGTGTGCACCATAGTAACAGTATGTTTGTGGTATTAGCGCTGGTATATTGTACACATATTTGGTGCATTCAGCACACTGTAATGTTTGGGTCCACCGCTTACTGGCTGTCAGTTTTGTAACTTACTGGGAAGCCAATGTGCTTTAATACACCAGACCTTAAAGACTTGGAGGAATTTTTGTAGCCAATGCTGCTTTTCCAAGCTAAAATGCTAGTAGCATAAATGCACAAGCATGTTTCTACATCAATGTTCCAGTGCTTGCTAATGCAGATGGATTTTTTGATATCTCATTCTACATCCCATAGAGATGCAAGCAGGAAATACAACCATTGTCAGGACAGTTCTTACCAGCATAGAGATGAACATATCAAGCTTTTACCATCAACCACTAGTAAGTATGCCTGGCACTCCTTGTATGAAAAAGATGCTAACTTTAAGAGCAAATCTGACATACATCCAAAAGGAAAGAAATTAATGCATTAAATGTAGATAGGTTGTAGTCTCTTCTAAATTCTTAGCTAATGTCACAATATAGTCCAAATCACACTCCAACTCAGTCTGGGCTAGTCAGCAGATTTTTATATGCTAGTCAGCAACTTGAATCTGAACAGATCCCATCCATAGCCAATAAAATTGAGAGGAAAAAACTAAATTAAAAATAGCAGACATGGATTCACGGCAACAATGAAGCTCTTGAAAAGGAACGAGCATTGTAAGTTGCGGCAGCAGCACAAGCACCAATACAAAATGAATCCAAAGCCTTGAACTACCTGGTTGAGTAGGCCAAGCCTTACTTATATGTGATATTATTTTTTGAAATCCCCTGGTTCCCTTTTATTTCTGCCACTGGATGAATGTACTTTCTTCTGGCATGAGAAGATCTCAAGGAGATCTGATGGATAAACACATAAAGGAACTTTGACTTTCTGATATCTACATAGGACACTTATTAGAGATGGGAAATAAAAGTATGGCGGGTAGCATTGCCGCCTCACAGCTCCAGGGTCCCTGGTTGGAACCTGAGCGCAGGCTACTGTCTGACTGTAGTTTCACGCTATCCCCATGTCCATGTGGGTTTCCTCCGGGTTCTCCAGTTTCCTCCCAACTTCCAAAATCAGGCCAGTAGGTAGATTGGCTATGCTAATTTGCCCCTAGATATGCATGTGTGTGTGCATGGTGTGTGCTCTGTGATGAACTGGCATCCCATCCAAGGTGTAATTCCATCTCATGCCCAGGGTTCCTGGGACAGGCTGGACATTGACCATGACCCTGACTAGGATAATGCAGTTACTGAAGATGAATGGTTAAATAAATATGGGAAAAAAACTCTAAACTACACATTAGGGATGTAAGCGAATACAAATATATTGCTCCGAATGAACAGATAACGTGCTCTAAACACATTAGCAGGCACACTACTTTTTTAAAGAATGGTTGCTAGAAAGTTTCACAGGGTGGAATGAAATGAAAAAAGTCAAGTGAGCAGGAAGTTTGTACTTTCATGTGGGTGCAAGTGAGTGGACAGATATGAAGATTGTGGAAAAACAAAGATAAATTCATTAACATGAATGTACAGTGTTTGTTCATTCATCCTTAGTAACTGCCTGATCAGGGTCACAGTGGTTTAAATTAGGCTAATAGTTTGTTTATATTTCGTGGAAATAAAAGCAACTAAATTTGTTAGAAAATGTCGCAGGTAGGTACAAACACAAATAATAACTGCGTGAGTGGGATTAAAAAACAGTCTCGCAAGTGATGTAGCAGAGGTTGAGGAACTGTCAGAGCCAGAACTTATAGACCATGCTGACAGTGCAGGCGTTACTACCTCATAGTGGTAGGGTTCATTTAAAATGAATAAGCCACGTCAAAGTAAACCAGTTTTGTTTTTTTTTTCTTTTTAATAAGGATATGGATATTTGGAGCACTAAACAGCTACAGCTACAGATACAGGTACAGATAGTGACATTGCATTGCATCCCTCTACACAATGACTGCTTTAGAATGGTGCCCCCTAGTGGTTAAAACTGTTTAAATTGGCAGCACGTATACCACTTCCCCATGATTTTAAACTAGAACTGAATGTGGGACGCTAAGAACCACAGTGTAGCACAGCTTTGTTTTCAGTTTGGTAAGAAGAATTAGTCACCCAGTGTTCAACACAGAGCTGAAGTAGAAACAGATGATATTGCATATGATGATAGTTCACACTGTCAGCACTATCTAACTGTGCATTATTGATTAAAGACTTTTAAAGAGACAAAGCTGTTCCGATCTGCCTTTAATTACTTTGTAGAATTCATTTTAAATTGTTTGTGCTGCTCATTAGTTCTCCCAAGAGTCTGCACTGTATTTTACTGTCGGTTGCTGGGGAGGGTCAGAGAACCATAGCAACAGCACCTTAAATTATACAGACACACTTTTCCACACCTTCACAGGAGAACCTTCTAGAGAAAACTGGCTCTATTTTTACTAAGTGGGTCAGGATTCTGTACTGGAGGCAATAGAGAGAGACCAATTTCATAGGTGCAGTGCTTAAAGCATAAAAGAGCTCTTTTTTTCCCCTTAAAAGGTGTACGACATAAAATTTCAAGCCTTTAAAATGTGCTGGATGTGTTGCTGTGACCAGCTGCCAAGTGCCAATGAATGATATGCTCTTAGAAAAAAAATTCCAGGCTGCCCCACATTCCCTTCAAGCTCCTTTAGTCCACATGTGTTCATTCTGGTGTCTGATCCAGGACATGTATATTTTGTTATTTTGGAAAGGTTGAATGGAGACAGTGGAGATCACCTTTTTTTGACAGAGAATAAAAATAATGAAGTACATTCTCAACAGCACCAAACTATAATTTGAACTAGGACATATACAGTACAAGCACCATCTTACTGTGAGACAATAAAAAAGACAGAAACATGGCTACACAGATACATAGGAGAATAGATGTCCATTTCTCTGAAAGAAACCAAGAAATAGACATCAACCCCCGACCCCCAACCTCCATCTACATACATAATGTTAATAATTTATTTTAGCATTGCAATTTAGTATTGCATTTATTGCGCATTGTCATTGTTGCACATTACATCGCACTAACGGTACATATTGCACAAAACTGCACATATCTGCACTTTATACCGGTACTGTCGGACTGCTGCCACAATCCATATATCCATATATTCTTATACACTTTTTTTATGTATATATTTTTCAAATATTTAATACTTTTCTTTATATTTTTCTTTATGTATATATATATATATATATATATATATATATATATATATATATATATATATATATTTTATGTATATATTTTTCTATATGTTCTTTTCTATGTTGGAACAGTTGTACAAAGCATTTCACTGCAAGTCGTACTTTATGTGTATGGTTATGCATGTGACAAATAAAATTTGAATTTGAATTTTCAAGCTGATGATGTCTAGTGCTGAAAAGATGTTCATGTTCAAAGCACATAAGGAAGGAAGTCTGAATTGTAGACTTACAGGACTGAAAGCATTCAAACATTGGACGTGGTGCTACTCTCCTTTCTGACCTTTTTTTTTTTTTTTTTTAGAAAGGAAGATTTAATATTCAGTCAGACAGCAGGTGTGTGGGTGAGGTTGTGAAATGAACCTTATAAAAGGGGTTAAAGTTCACCGTAAACAGCATTATGGGAAACTGTCTGGACACCTACACACTGGGACATGGACCAATCTGCCTGCCCACACATGTCTTTATTCTGACTTTAATAAAGAATAAAGAAGAAGCGCTAGATCTAGACATACACACAAATGCATCACCCACCATCAGATACGCAGGCCATTTGGTCAGAAATCCCTCACCATTCTGCTCTTCCAGCACCTCACTTCTGATTCGGATCCTTTTACACAGACAGCATAAAGGCTCAGAGTGCAGAATTCGTTCTACATGCTGCATGGCTGATTTACATTCATCACTTGAACCCAGGACAGGCCACGCAAGTGTGACCGGCCAGTCAGCATCTTTCTGCTTGCACAGAGACGGTTGTTTGATAAAACCAGCAGTATCAGAAAGAAATCACAGAAGGATGTTAATATTTGTGCTTACTGAGCTGCAGGTTGCAAATCATGAAGCCGAGAGAGTTTTATTTATCTTTTTTTATCAGGTTACACATAGTGAATAAGAAGCAAGATGAGGTAGGTCATGTTTTTTACTGAGGCATTTCAGAAGTCGTTCATATCGCCATAGGAACCATAGAAAAACAATGGAACTTTTACGACAGATTGCTTTTGCTGTATATTTAAGCCATTTTTTTTGAATACTGGCCCACATTTTAGGTTTATAGTTTATACTGCCACCAAGTGTACTTACCTTGTTCCCCTGTCGCACACAACTCATTTCAATACTTGGGATTAATCAGTCCAAAGATGGCTCTTCTAGACCGTTCAGCAATCCAGCAAGCATGCTAGCCTCAAGGTCAAGAGTCTGGAGCCAGTACATGCCATCAAACCTTCGGTAAAGTCCTGGCATGTCTGATCTGTATGATAAATGTCCAAACTACAGTTGACTGCATCTCCCCAACTGTCCAGCCCTATGTGTAAAAATCCACACCTCTTTTTCCAGCTTTCTCACATCTCCTCATACTCCCTCCAGGCCTCTCCTCTCCTCTTTCTAATTGACTTGGTGGGTGACAGCCAGCAGCTTGATGTTCTTTACGCAATTTTACAGCTAGTAATGAGTTTCTGCTTCAGCTCTCCTATGGGACCAGCGGGCCCAAGGAGCATGGCGTGTTCGAAAGCAAAGGAAGCACTTAGACCATGCTACCAATTTTCACCCAAACACACTGGCCAGATACTGGGACTGTATTAGCGGCCGGATCCCAGGAGGCACTGCAGGTCTGCTCTGAGTCCCTCGTGACAGGCACCTGTCTACCAGAATGCCTGGGAAGAGAAACATCATCTTTAATAACCACACTCACCCTAAAATGGCAATGATAAAAATGTTTATTGTTTTTTTTTCTTTTCACCACAGCCATCATCTGGCACATTCTTATAGAAACACACGATAGGTATATAAGGATTTCACATTTTAAAAAAACTGTGTCAAATCAAATATGTAGACCAATGCTCTGCTGTGGCGACCCCAAAGGGGAACAGCCGAAAGAACACCAACATTATGTCAGTCACGTGTACCAAAAGTGACTTAAAACTATGAGAATATTCCTTGCATAATAAATTCAACTCTTAATGCAAATGTGGCTTGTTTGACTACGACTCCCAGTAAATATTTCTAATATCAATTTGTAAAATAAATTAATATCACAAAGGAAGAGATTTTGTGAGTTTCTCGCGACCCCATTTATAAATCAAGCAACCCTATGTGGGGTCGCTACCCCTAGTTTGGGAACCAATGCTATACACAGAAAACAAAACCAGAACATGTGCCACAAAGGCCATCTTAAGGCTGTGAGATATTTTATTGTATCTACACGTATGTGTGCGCAACATGGCTGCCCACCTATCGTTGAGGTCACTCATCACAGTGGGTGTGGACATCCTAAGAATTTAACATTTGCAAGATGCAATACCAATGGGGCAATAAAGGACATGAGGTCAGCAACAGGCCTAGTGGTTCTAGGCTTTTTTCTTTTAATTCCCCAAATACAGTCAAGTATACAGTCGAGTAAACATTGTTGCGCACACATACAGTACACGTAAAGTATAATGCCAGCCTAACAGACAAGCGGATATCATATGCTCAGTATACTTACATAGACAGAGACCAGTCATATCTGTTAATTACTATAATCTCAAATTATCTTATCAATTATTACATTTAAATATCTTTGCATAGTGATAAACTGCTGTGATGTATAAGCAAAAACAGGAACCTTTGTAGCAGCAACCATAATATTTCCTCAGGATACATTCAGTATCTACAATAAAGAGGCCAGTGCTAGCACCTAAACATGATAATAAAGTCTGATTCTGGCCTTTTGTGAATAAATTAAATAAAAGTCAATTATACGTAGCTTCATCTGCATGGGGCTATTATGCTAATCCTAACATTAAAGCTAATCAAACCCTTGCTTACAATCATTGCCTTGTTCGTATGATGTTCACATTTATATGGAAAGTAATAGCTCACATATTATTCGTTATTGCACAGCCTTCACATTTTTCACAGCTAAATAGCTTTAGCTATAGCAAAAGTTTGTGTGGCAGTCAGGTAAAACGGACCTGTCACAGCTGGCTACAAGGCCAACATCTGCAGTCACTTAATGTTAATTCGTATTATTGCCAGATTGCTAAACCTGGGTAACCTGAAGAACAGGGTTTATAATAAAGTTATTGACCATACAGAGCAATAACAGCTGTTATTTGCTTGGGAACAGAAGCTACTGATAAATCAAGTATGGCGCATCATATAAAATGACCCTTCTAGCTTCCATTCGTTTTTGGTTCAACCTCTTTACGCAGAAGTCTGATTTCTGTTAAGTCTTCTTTACTGAGCAGAGTCTGCTGTTGGGCTGATATCACCAACGCTGCCCCTAACTGAGGCTGGACTCTCTGCTGTGTGCCTGCCGCTCGTTCTCTCTCCTTCTCTTCTCTTTTTGCTTTGTTTTTTCCTTTCTCTGCGTCCTCAAGCAACTTTTGTGCAATCTTGGAAAAGACAGCCCGGGGATCAGGGTCAGGAAGGGCAGGGCAGCCGCATCTCGCACGGAGCTCTATAGCCTGCAGAAACAAAACAAGCGGATACACAAGACACACATGACTTCTGATCTTACAATCAACAAAATCCTGTGTAGATTACATAGCTTACGGAAGTTTAATACCAAAACGATGGTTGGATGTGTCGGACTGATAAAAGTATAAATCAGACCAAACCCACTCAGCCTTAAGGTTGGACAGTACTCATATTCACTCCACACAAACCATTTTACCTGGGGCTGATCTCTGACCTCCCTCTGGGTCAGAGGACAAAAGCCAGTATACAAAAGCTATATAATAAAATAATGGTATGCAAGCAAGGCTGTTAGACTGTGACAGCACTGAAACAGCTAAAGAACAGTAAGCGTAGAGCTGAATAAGGTTGCGTAGCTAAAAGCTTAACATGGACGCTTTTGCGAGTCAAATCGTTATTCCGAACAACCTCTGTGGGAGAAAACATCAGATGCAGCTCTCCAGCAAACTCTTTTCATTAGCCAGGGAGACAGATTTAAGGAGCTCACAGATGTTTGAAGATCAGGCCATTAAAAGGAACTCAAGGCACTTGATGAAAGAGTGCTTTTCCAAAGCTTATTAGGTAACATTTACCCAAAGGAGCACATTACAGCAGCACATCCTTCTATGTTTCCTCTAGTCGCCTTTAAGAACTGATAAAAGATGTATACCTCTTTTGGGTAAGAAAAGAACAGTCTGTATAGATAGAACTATCTATCATATGTAAGGGCAGTAATGCATAGATCAGTTTCTGCTACAAAAGAGCAAGGAGGTCCTTCCCTGGAAAAAACCTATTAACAGAAACATCACTAACAATGACTCAAAATGACCATTAAGCACTACGCTAAAGAGATCTTGCTAAGTGGTATCCACTTGTAATGGTCATGAGTACTGAAGGATGAACAGGAACACAGACTGCACTCCAGACCTCCTCATCCAACATCAGTGCCTGATCTCACTAATGCTCTTATAGCTGAATGATCACAAATCCCCACAATCACGCTCCAAAATCTAGTGGAAAGCCTTCCCAGAAGAGTGGAGCTCATTATAACAGTAAAGGGGGAATAAACCTGGAATGGGATGTTCAACAAGCACATGTAGGTGTGATGGTCAGGTGTCCACATACTTTTGGACATATAGCATAGCAATTTTTGTAACTGTTTGTTGGAGACATTTTATTCATTAAACCAGCTGCCTACAGATGTTGCTTTTGTAATTGCAAATAATCTTATACAACAGACTTTTTTTACTGATGAGTTCAAGTACATGGTATCATTGTGCCTTTAAATGCACATTTTGTAAGTCATGCTGTATAAGAGCATCTCCTACATGACTAAATGTAAATTTACTTGACGATAAATGTACCCTAAATACCTATCACTAGTATTCACTAGAGAGAGAGACAGAGAGAGAGAGAGAGAGAGAGAGAGACAGAGAGAGAGAGAGAGAGAAAGAACAAATAATGTGAGAGGATCTGCACTTATTCAACTTCAGACCAAGATGACTCACCTCCTCTTTCACTTCTCCATAGGTGAGTGGATACTGCCACTCAGCGCTGCTTTGAAAGTCTGAACGCTTGCTTTTTTTTTTTTTTTTAACCAAAAGAGTAACCTTGTGCACCAGAACCATGTAACGAGCAACAGTGGAGCAACTGGACTGAATGTTAACTGTGGTACTGGTAATTAAGTAGCACATGGCGGATGCGTCGCTTTCATTAAAGGAAAATGAATGAAGAGAGAGTGGGGTCTCTTACAGGACATACTTCCCCATGGAGTAATGGAGGCATACTAAGATTGTGAAAAGATACACACACACACACACACAAGCTTGATGGACGATTAACATCTTTACCATCTGTTCCCCCTGTGTTTGAGGCACCTCAGTGCCAGTATACAGGCAGGATTCTTTCACTCACCGCTTCAGGTTCACGCTGAAGGTTAAGTAAGCCCCTGTGTGTGACTAATACACACACACACACTCACACACATTCACACCCATGCGGCACATTTCCCAGCCACCACCACTTTGCATCATATATTAAAGAGCCATTTTGTGGAGCCAGTGGCTTGTGACGGGAGAGATAGCTGTGCATGTTTCTGTAAACGAGTGTCCTCCATATTCAACTCACTCACTCACTCACCAGCTTTCTTTTTCCCTGCGTCAAACTGAGCTCTTCATCTACACACACACAAACACGCACATATATTGATTCATCGACAGCAAAAGGGAAGGTGTTGGTGGGGATTTCAGGCAGAGCTTGAGAAGTGTTGAGCCATACAAGATTCAAAACAACTAGAAGTATAAAGCCATACATATTCCTGGGTGAGGAATTTATGGTGTGAGAAAATGTAAACTCCTTTCCTGCTTTAAAGGTATAGTTACTGATTTGGGGAATAAGCCAAAGCTAGCTGTTCAAATGGAGCCCCTTTCTTCAAAGGTATCATATCTAATTTTTTTAATGTATTTTTGTATTAGTCCTAATTGTCTTTAATACATGGTGTGATTTTTACACTATTAGTTTTTTTATACACAGTTGCCTAACGGACAAGTAGGTGTTAATGATTTTAATTAGCATGCATGGTGGACAGACAATGTTATCTGAACCAGAAACATGCAGGTTTGCAGAAAGACTGATGAAAATGAGTAAAATAAAATACAGCACAAAGCTGTCATATCTGGAAGAATGGAATAATATCCTCTGTGTGTGATGCAAGGACAAATCACCTTATCTCATAACCAAAACAACGGCCAACGTCTCGGTCTTGCTCAAGTTTTGCATAAGTGTAAACATGAAAATGTGCTTTTCCACGCACCCAAAACACACTGGAGCTTCCACTTGCCTGGAGGTCTAGCTAATGAATTTATGATTTGTCCAAACCTTGCTGTAAATTGTTGTGTGCTCTTTTCTGCCACTCCATCCCACTGTTGGTTTACAATATTCATAAAGCAGACCCAGAATGTTTATGAAATATTCATTAGCTTGCTATTAGCTTTCTCAGCAAAAGGTGAACCATTAGTTATTGTCATGAAAGCATGAGTTGTGCTGTATTTTGACTGACCGCCATGGGCCATGCACGGTAAATTAAATGTATTGCGTGCGACACACTTTTCAGGCGGGAGTCAATCACGCTGAGTTATTTTAATGAACTTCACACACGATGTAAATAAATTCTGTGATTTTCAACAGTTTTGTCACCTGCTGAACTGAAGAAACCACACTAGCTACACATTTTACAGTTTATCAATGCTGATGTAACTAATCTAGTTGAAAAAAAAAGTTCATTTGAGGGCAGTTTGCTATTTCCTTCAAAGCCAAGCCCCCAGATAATATGAGTTGCATACAACAGAACACCTAAAAGCTAATGCATGAGGGAAAACATTGTGACCAGCAACATGATTGACAGACAAGTATAACTAAATGTTAATGATCCACTAGATTTGTTTTTTGATCCTGTTTACAGAGCCTGGGGCACCATGGAAACCAGAGTTTTCCCCCGAGATGATTTTTAGGAGAACTTTGATGCTTTTACAGTCGATTGTATTAAACGTGTAGCTAGAGATGTCAGAACACTGTAATACTCAGCAAATATTGTGCTTATGTTCTTTATTTTTAAGTGCATACAATTTTGAAACATGGTAATGGAAGGGCTAATAGTAATAGTAATTTTATCATGTCTTGTTCTTGGAACTATACCAGTCAAGCTGAGAACGCCTCCACTGATCCCTCAGTGATTACAGCCACTCTCATGTGTCATTAAACAAAGCACTAAGGAAGTCCCGTGCAAACTCTGAGTGAATAATTTAGCCTCTAACAAAGCAATGTGCCCTGCACTGACGAGCGAATTGCTAAGCACAAATGAGCTTGCAGTCACACCCTGTGCGTGTGTGTGTGCGTGCGTGTGTGTGTGTGTCTGCATGTACGTGTTTGAACACTAACGGGTGCACAGGAGCAGGGTGGTCTCCAGACATCTTGTTAGTCTGGGTCCAGTCTGGAAATCTCAGACAGGCCTGGAAGCTCCGCAAACCCCAATTCTGACTGCTCCTCATCGCACCAAATCGACATGTCTCCGGGTTATGTTACATTTGTGTTATACAAAAAAAGCAACATCATCTTGAGATCATCTTCAAAACACAATTTAACTGTCAGCTCAAGTGGGTCTGCTAGAGTGTTTGCTTCACACAGGAAGTCTTAGAGCCAAGCAAGGAAATTTAAGGTGCTAGATTACTTGGATTTCGATTAACATGCAGAAAAATAAACATGGGAATAAGAAGAATTTGTGCATAATATACATAAGGAAAATCCTGGGAGTAACTGCACTGCCCTTCAGGAAAGCAGTAGAAAGCAGGGTAATATACTAAGCGTCCAGAGAAACAGGACGTTTGACCAAAAATCGTTCATCAACATATTATTATTGCTGCTATCATTTAATCCAGGAGGTCACAATCTTTTTTTAGCCAGGGACCCCCTAGTATGGATGGATGTCATGAGCATTATTTAAAATTTTTACGTAATTTTTTTCGGAGCCATAGATCTTTCTATTCCTGAGCACCAACACAACACATTAGGTGTGAGTTGACTTTGCTGCTTGGACCCCTAAATATAATCCTTTTGATAATGTGTGTCATGATTTCGACCACTGTAAGAAAATTAAAAAATATATATATTTTTAAGACTCTTGGTTATGCTTCCCGGTCCCTACTTTACAAAACCACTGATTTAATCCACGAAGGCGTTGTCACCTGATGGTCATTCGGATGTCATTCGGCAGTAATGGAGAAGGAATTTAAGTTGGGAGGATGTGTATGTTTTTGTGTACTATAGTAGCACGAGCTGTGGGGTAGGACACAGAGACGTGGGTTTGTGTAGTGTTACCTCTGGGACGAGATGGTCAAGGTGTGTGATGCGACTGTGGTGGGAGGGGTGTGTGGAAATCCACTCGGGCATAGTGGGCTCTTCTTTTATTTGATCAAATAACTCCATCTGCTGCCAAAACACAGGCCCGGCTCTCACATCCACACATGCCTAGGAAAAGGAGAGAGACACAGTGAGAGAGAGAGTAAAATAATTGCTTTCAAAGACTTTAATCCCACTGCAAGCTACTTCCAACAAGAAGCTTTAAAGCATGTTTTGGAGGTCATGTATTTTCTGTAATGAATAAGAAATTTCTATGAATATGCAGATTGGACACACCCCCAACCCTACACTTACCCACCCCTTCACAAATGTTTTTCATTGTCCTCTCCCCCCACACCCCCTTTCATGGGTTTTAAAATACACAGCCTTACCACAACATATGACACTTGCACCACTGATCTGTAAAGAGGGCTTTGGCCCCTGAAAAGGTGGGTGATGGTGTGGTCAAAAGATATTTACATCAATTATTTAAAAAAAAAATGTCTGTATAATGGTACTGTATGGAAGGGCATGATCACTTATCATTACTGAAATTTTCTAAATTGTCTAGGTATTGAGAAAAGGTTATGAATACTGTATTTAGGTAATGTGTACTACGCTACAGGGTCTGTCTTTAGTTTGATTTTCCAGATTTACCAGAGAAGACACAATAAATGAGGATGTAAACAGGAAAAGGAAAAAAGGACAAAATCAATGTTTCATCATTCTAATTTGCAAATTAGAAGATGAAAGCCTATTATATTTTATAAAGAGATGATATTTGCCTGACACATGTTTAATACCAACTCATATTCCACCTGAAAGCAGTTACTTATTACCTCCAAAAGGATTTAATTTTATATATATATATATAAATATATATATTTATATTAATATATATATTAAAAAGCATGTATTATAAAGTTTGAGTTAACAATATACATGATACATGTTACCAAAGCTACAGGAGCATACATCAAGAACTATATTTATTCCATCAGTAATGCCAAAGTAATATACATATGACAAATTATATTCTTCACATAAGATTAAAAATTGTATCATTGTATGCTGAGAAGTAGACAGTCAGGTAGACCTCAAAATGATTACAGGATATGGCTACAGTTTTTAGTCTTTTGTATAATAGAAGAATCAGCTAATTATTTCAAAATTTTGTTCTTGTTGAACTATGCTTAAATTTGTAAAAAAAAAAAAAAAAAATGTATGAAATTCCTGTTTAACACGCATGTTACTGGCTGAATTAAATAACGGACATTGTGACAGTTCTAAAGCACGAAGCAAATGTTTTAACAGGATACTCAGACACAATAACTTTTCAGTACAAGGACAAAATAAAAACGAGTCTTGTTAGTTGGACCTACGCTATCACCTTTCTGATCAGTGACACCTCCCTGGGTTGTGTGTAATGTCACACACTCTGTGCAGACTGTACTGACCTTCACCGTCAGTGTGTAAGTGTGCTTTCCTTCAGTCTCACATCAATTCACACATCTTCCACCACACTCTCTGCCCTTTTGTAGGAAAAAGAAGCTATCTGCTTGAGGGCTGGACTTATGAGCGCTCTAGATGTGTGCTCTACAGGAAACGTGTATGTGTGTGTGTTGTGTGTGAACACTGCCATCTAATGCAGACTGTGGATATGGTTTTCATCAAAACTCTACTAATCTATAATCTACTCTCCATAGTGATAAAGGTTATATCTAACCTGTAGATTAAAATTATGAAAATGGAAAACATTGGTGTTATTGTGCTGTATGAGGATTATTTAGTGCTGATGTGTGAAGTACCTTAGCCGCCAGCTGCAGTCCAACCTGATCAGCCTCAGCTTCCAGTTTCCGACTGTAAGGCCTGTCAAACAAGATCTAAAACAGAGCACGCACTCAATACACCACCAACTACCAACACACACCTGTGATACTGTTCAAAGGTTTGTGCCCACTACCATGAACTGGTGTTACTTTTGTTGTTATTGTCAACATTTATTCAGTTTACACTTAGTATTAAATACTATACTTTAAGGAATTCTAAGCAATCTGTTTGTACTCCATGTCCTTCATATTTTTTGAACTTTTATGATGCCATATACTGTAGATTATGGGTTCAAACTAGTGTTGCGCTCTATATGATATTGATTTTACCATTTACCATAAATAATAAGATATTTTCCCAATATATTTGTGAGCATAGATGTAATTTTAATCAAACAGCAGCAGGTTATGGAAGTGGACCGTTTATTTAAGGACAATAGGAAAGCAAAGTTTAAGGGAAATAAAGCGTCATAAAGAAAACGAAAGAAGCCAACAAAACCGTCACAGAAGAGCTAGTATATTGTTAAGCAGAACAAAAAGGTTCAATAAAATCTACAGTGACTGAGATTGCAATTAAAACTTCAATTAAAACACTCCATGACTTACAATTATTACTGAGGTGCAATCTACTGGCCACATTTAGATTCAAAACCAGACGCACAGATTTGCTAGCGCTACAGGATTTCCTGTATAAAACACAGTGTGCTGTGCAAAAGAAAAGTTCCTGCCACTAATGTCTAATAACACAATGTCTAATAGTACAGAGGAAAAACTGCAGAATTAATATGCAGAGTGTTAGCTTTCCAGTAGCACCCAAATATTTCTAAGCGTGACGGACGTTAATTGAACATAAATTTAGATCATGTATTATAATCATATCTTTGTTTACATGGATGTGGTACACTGACACACAAGACAGTCTCACCTCAACTAGTCTGCCTTGTATCCACTGCCCCAACAAAGCGAGACTGTCTCGAGGACAGATTGCCCAAATCATTGTCAACAGGATCATAGATAACAGATCCAGCACATGAGCCAAACTAGCCTGCTCTGCCTGAGAGAGAGAGACACAGAGAGAGAGAGAGAGAGAGGGAGAGAGAGAGAGAGAGAGATTATAGTGCACATTATTGTTAATTGCTTATCATCCATTTTTTTTTTTGACATCCAAGTAGGTTATGTGCAAAAACCTGGCAAAACAAAAACACAATCCCACATAAACACGTTCATTCATTCAAAAGATTAATCAGTAATTATTACACAACTATAATACCATTATGCAAATGAAATTAATGTAACAGCGCAACAATCAGACTCTTCTCCGCGAGTGCCTTGGCGAACTGCATTAGCGAAATGTGCCGCAATGCAGATGGCATCAGAACTTTATATTACCTGCAGGAGTCATCAGAACAATTCCAGTCCAACAGCCTGTCGTATCAGAGAGCAAACGAGGCTCTCTTCCCTCTCGCTCTAATATCAGCCAGCCATTTCAGTCCTATGAGCCTGGCAGTCAGAGACCTTAAAATGCACTTCACTCATTCATTCTGAACTGTGTCTCAGTGCAGATAAACATGACACTCTTCTAATAAAAATCCAATCTCTCTCTCCTCTGCCATCCCTCACACACTCACACACGCACAGCCCGCAGGTAAACATTTAATGGACAAGATAAAGATCTGGAGTCTTCACATGACTGACAAGGCTATAACACACTGGCACTCGGTGCTGAAATAGCAAATGAAAATTGTAATAGGATTTTTTTTTGTGGACTAACTGTAATAGTTTGACATGAGACACTGTGTGTCTCTGCAGCGCTGTGACAGTGTCAAGTAATGAAGAACTGCAAGAAGGTTGTGCGCATCTCTGAAGTGTGGGAAAGAGAGTAGGACAGAAATGTAGACTTTTGGTTTTATAAAGTACTTTTATTTAATCACTTTAAATAGGCTGAAAAACAGTTATGGGTACTGCAATAAAATTACTCAGAGTAGTTGTTTGTGTGAATGTTTCTTAATGACGTTTGGGAGAAAAAATTATTGTGAAGAAAAAAGAAACTGAAAATCAGTGAAGACAGCTGAGCAAATAAATCCCTGTTATGCCATCTTTGATTATCAGTCTGATGTAGACTAGCTTAGCTTATCCATTATTTAATTCCACAGCATGGGCCATGCCAAGCTATGCTGTGTTCATTCAAAATTCTGGCCACAGTCTTACCAAAACGTATGATGCAACAGCACTGAAACGGCACACTGATGTTATAATTACGCCCCTAAACACGCTTAGCGCCTTTTAGACAGGACGCTCACTTCATTTCAATTAAACGCTGATGCAGAGATGAAAGCAAAACATGTGCGAGCGAAAAGAGAGATAAACAGGCCGTTTAGACACAACGAAGGGTGTTTTTCTTCCTAAACAGAATGCGGCGAAACAGCAAGGAGGATGATAGGATGCTAATGCGTCTCTCGCAACATGCTACACAAAAGGATTACTGTAAATCAGCCTACATGAAGGCATGAAGGTGTGGCACTTACGGCATGACCGATCAGAGCATGGGCCATCTCATGCCCCAGGACAAAAGCCAGCTGATGGACGTCTCCAACAGCCTCCAGCATTCCTGTAAAGACAAATATCATCCCATTCTGTTGCGCGCACACACACACACACACACACACAAACACACACACACACACACTAGTCTTATTATCCTTGTGAAGATTTTCCATTGAGATAATTATTAATGTAACTAATTAAAGCTACAATGCTAAATAAAAAAATAAAAGCTACAGTTTTTTAATAAAAAAATAGGATTTTTTCCTCCACAAGATCAAAACTGTCACATATTTGGTCCACACCAAGACATAAAAACATGCCCACACACCACATCTGTTACTGTTACAATCTCACTGGATATTCACTGGTATGCATTTCTGCACATTGCTTTTTATTAACAGCGAAAATTCTAGCTCTTAACAGGGCAAAAGCCTACAAGCATTATGCAATATTTTATTTGCAATTTTCCAATGTCAACTTAGCCATAACTAACCACACCGCTGCAAGATTGTTGCATTTGGGTCAGTGTTTGCTTTATCACTGTTTTTTCAATCACCTCACCTTACACCTCACATAAACAAAAAAAAAAGAAAAAAAAAAACAATTGTCTGTCTGGTCATATGTCAAATGGTCACTTCATGTGAAAGCAAGTGAGAAAAACGAATAGACTCTCTAGCAATAACTAGAAACCTGGCTGCATGTAAAGGTTCATTCATTCAATCTCTTGAGTCACTTACAGGCATGGCGAAAGCGTTGACAATGGGCTTCTCTATCACATGAACAGTCCAGGGTACAGAATTCATCCCTTCAATATCCCGGTTTCTATCAGCCAAGTGTTGGACCACTCGCTTAACAACCTGATGCCTGGGGTCAAAATCGGGGATGAACGAATTTCCATATTCCTCTAAGTACTGGTTAGGAGTATAAAAAAAAGACAATATTGTAACAAACATAACATATGTTAGGTTATAATTAGCTTATAGTGATCTATTAATCAGAAAACACTTGAATGACTAGAAACCTTACTTTCAGAATGCACACAAGCTGCCTTTAAAATCTTTCCTTTTATTGTTAGGATTACAGATCTACCCAGGTTCCATGTTTTCGAACATGGACGTGGTCCGGAAAAGAAACAAGTCAACATTCAACAGTGGTATGAGGTATAAAACTGCATAATTAGAAGGAATTTGTGTGTGTGAAAATATGCTTGTGATGATGACCAGCCCAGAAACAATCCTGGTATCAACTCGAGTATTTGGGCCTAGCATGGAAAACACCTTTAATCCACACTGATATTTTTCTGCTTATTAACTCCGGATAGAGTGAGACATGTCTGTGTAGTCTAGGTAATAGCTGCTGATACCCATGCTCGAGTTTTCAGGTAGGCTTGATTGACAATGCCTATTCAGCTGGATCATGTAAATACCAGAAAAGCTTTTTATCCTTTTTCATAAAAATCACTCTCTCAGGTGGTAACCATAGTGACAGCAATGCTACCAGTAGTGTTTGGCCAACAATGATTATGTCTTTGTTTCAAACCCACAGGCTACATATGAAAAAAACAGAAAACATTTGTCTTTTCATGCATTATTTCAAAAATATATGAACATTTATGGGGTGATGTAGTTGAGAACTGCCACGCAGCCATGTGCTCATCACAGAATGGTTACTGGGTAGTCAAGCCAGCTGGACACTATACCCATGTCGCTTTGCAGAATGCTATGGTCTTCTCAACATTGCTGACTGACACCGTTTCTTTTACCATGTAATACAATAAATCTACTATGTACTATATTTTGTATAGCTTGTAAAGGCTTAGACAAAGGCAGCAGTCATTCCTGGCATTTATCAGCCAAACCATATTAAAATATTAGTAGTAGAAGTAGTAGTAGTAGTAGTACTGGTAGCAGCAGCAGTAGGAGATATAGCAATACTAGCAGTAGCAGTAGTAGTAGCAGTAGTAGTAGTAGAAGTAGTAGCAGCAGGAGTAGGTGTAGTAGAAGTAGTAGTAGTAGGTATAGTAGTAGCAGAAGTATTATTAGTAGTATCAGTAGTAGTAGTATAGTAGTACTATAGTAGAATTAGTAGTAGCAGTTGTAGTAGTGTAATAGTATTATAACATTAGGTGAAGTATAGTAGTATTAGAGTAAACGTAGAGTAGCAGTAGTTGTAATAGTTATAGCAATAGTAGTAGTAGCAGCAGGAGCAGTAGTAGTAGTTAGAGCACTAGTAGTAGTAGGAGGAGGAGTGGTAGTAGTAGTAGTAGTAGTAGTAGTAGTAGTAAAGCAGTAGTAGTAGTAGTAACAACAGCAGCAGTAGTAGTTATAGCACTAGTAGCAGTAGCAGTAAAGTAGTAGTAGTAATAGTAGTAGCACCAGCAGTAGGAGTAGTTATAGCACTAGTAGCAGTAGCAGTAGTAGTAGTTATAGCAATAGTAGCAGTAGTAGTGTAGTAGTAGTAGTAGTAGTAGTAGTAGTAGTAGCAGCAGCAGCAGTAGCTATAGCGGTAGTAGTAAAGTAGTAGTAGTAGCAGCAGTACTGGTAGCAGCAGCAGTAGTAGATATAGCAATACTAGCAGTAGTAGTAGTAGTAGCAGCAGCAGCAGCAGTAGTAGTTAAAGCAATAGTACTAGTAGCAGTAGTACTAGTAACTGGTTTCCAACCTTCCTAAATTTTCCCACACCACCCCATTGCTACGCTCCCTCCACTGGCTTCCTGTAGCTGCCCACATCAGATTTAAAACACTGATGCTTGCCTACACTACACTACACTACACTTGCCTAAATCTCTCAGGGTACATGGAAGGCATGCATCGAGACTCTTCTCTTTTCTGGCACCAAGGTGGTGGAATGAACTTCCCCTAGATGTCCGAACAGCAGTCTTCAAACGACGTCTAAAGACTTACCTAGTAGCAGCAGCAGTAGTTATAGCAATAGTAGCAGTAGTAGTAAAGTAGTAGTAGTAGTAGTAGCAGTACTACTACTGCTACTGCAGTACTACTAGTAGCAGCAGCAGCAGCAGCAGTAGTAGTAGTAGTAGTAGTTATAGCAATAGTAGCAATAGTACTAGTAGCAGTAGTAGTAGTAGCAGCAGTAGTACTAGTTATAGCAATAGTAGCCATAGTAGTAGTAGCAGCAGTAGTAGTAGTAGTACTAGTTATAGCAATAGTAGCAATAGTAGTAGTAGTAGTAGTAGCAGTAGCAGTAGTACTAGTTATAGCAATAGTAGCAGTAGTACTAGTTATAGCAATAGTAGCAGTAGTACAACAATTAGCCTATAGATCTAACAGAGAAAAATCCTACCATTTCTGAAGCATGATCAGTTAGTTTAATAAAGTTCTCCCTGCTGAAAACCAGTAACCGGCTTCTGCCAGTCACAGGAGTCTCTTCCATGTAGGTGAGGAAGAAGAGCGAGATGAAGAGCAGCAGTCCTGTGCCAACACCCATCAGACGCCATCGCCGCTGCCACGCCCACTCACGAAAGAGCTGCCTCTTATTGGATGGCAAAGCCTTCCACCATTTCCTGATACTTCTGCAAGCAGAGAGACAGACAGAGGCTTCGGTCAGGAGCCGTGGGTGTGACTCACATGCAGCCTCAGTCCAACACTGAAAAATAAAAAGTTCCACTTTACGCTGATAAACTGGTGCTGCACAGGCACTAATATAATTTATAATCACTTATTATAAACACTTATTTAAATAAACAATTAGCTAGATTAGCTGGACGACAGATACTTGCTTTTAGCTAGCTAACATTACCTAGAAGGCATGGCATAACAAATGGAACACTAGCAATCATATATCTTAATTCTACTATGAAGTACTAAGAGTAGGCTGCTGTTCTTTGTAGGTGTGATAGGACTGTGGTTTCCATCAAGCTACTTAAGCCAGGCTACTTAAAATGTATTGTCAGAGCTTACAATGGTGCATGTGGCTGGGTAAGAAGGAAAATTTCCTGTCTCTTGGTGATCTGCAGACATGCTGGGCAATTGTGGGTGTGTGTGCCAGATCCCACATACAAATCTGGGCAGCTCAGCATTCATCTCAGACCTGTACGTCAGATAAGTGTGATCTCGCTTCATTCTATTCGACTGGTTAGTGCAGTACAAGAGAGGAGACTGAGACAGCAGGTGGGAATAGGCCACAATTAACACTAATAAATGAGCTAATGTAAAAATAAATAACTAAATCTAAATGTTAATTATGTTGGCATGGTGTGGGCTCTGCATAAATTTAGTACAGACTTAGTCATGTTACATCACTTGGTAATGTATTACAGGAAGTATTATAGGTTATCATACTAACATAACTAACTATCACAACTAAGAGAGCATTATGACCTGTTTCGTAGCCTACTTCAGTGTTTAACACTACAAACTGGCCATCAAGTCAAAACCGTAGTCTGTTATTATTTTAACCTGCTAATGTTAATCATCTTAATCTTAATGTTAATCTAAGACTAATATAATTTAGTTTCCAGACACCAAGTGATCTACAACAGCCGACAGGTGTTAAAAGCAGATGGTTGTAGGTTAAACATACACCACTGGTCACAGCTTTTAATACCTATCCTTATTCAAATAAGGCAGAGTCGTACAGGAAATCTGTCCTGTTCTGTCACACAGCAAATACCAGATATTCTTAACAGCTGGATTCTAACAGCTGGCTTCTGACATTGGCATCAATCTGCACAAGACTTCCAGCCTGCTACATGCATAGATATGGAAACTCTAAAAGCTTTTTTTTTTTTTTTTTTTTTAAACAGTTTTTCAGAGGTAAAAGTATATGTGCAGCACTGTGAATGTAAATGTAATAAATGAGAAAAATGTACATTGGGGGAAATGGTTCATACATAATGTCCATTATTGACACTGACAGTGTTGTATTTTAAATGCCATCATTTTTTCTCAGTAACCCCAAATAACCACATGCATTAACTTAGGCACTAGCTCTGCTTTTTTACAGTGTGGAAGAAACAGAACTAAACAAGCAGACAAAAAAAAAAAAAAATATATATATATATATATATATATATATATATATATATATATATACACACATATATATATATATATATATATATTGCCAGTTTTGCTTTTAACTACTCAGCTTCCACTCGCTAGCCTTTGCTTTTGCCCGAAATTATCCATATGTACATGAAGAAAAATGTGGAAATTGGAGTGACAGAAATTATTTATAACTTGTACATGTACATGTTCTCAAGATGAACAATAACCTAATGTGCACCCAATCTTCACCCAACAAAATGTCTGATATTGGGCCAAAAAAGTTTTTTTAAAAGGTGGCTGAAAGTCTGTCGGCCTTAGTGGCCCAGCATTGGTCCAGTGGACAAAATGACGTTGGTCCAATGTCGCCATCCAACCTTGACTCAGCTGAATGGCTGACACTGGGCCAACGTTGCCAAGGTAGATTTAAAGGTGGCTGAAAATCTGTCGGCTTTGGTGGCTCAACATTGGTGCAACAGACTCAGTGACACTTACCCAACCATATAGCTGCTACCTGAGTTCATACCATAAAGAGCAATATGTTCCTTTTGTATTATTAACTTCAAAAGAGAGTAAAAAAAAAAACAGAGGGTGGAGAAGGAACAACCGTTTATAACCTCAATAACATAACTGATAACAGAAACTAACTTGTCTCACGTATGTTCCACAACATTAAATGTAACGATAAACAGTTAAAAGCATGATGTATAGATTATTAATAAATTAAATGCTGTACTCATTGGCAAACTGCTATAGTATAAGAGTAATTAAACACTTCAAGACATGCTGTTATTGAAAAATAATCAACCTCAGGTGGTAACTCTGCTCTGCTTTGTGTCACATCATATCACCCAGGCTTTGATTAATTTCCTATAACAACATGGCTTATCGTGTTTTAGTTCTTACTTAATCGGATGTGGATGCCAAAAAAGAAACCCAATGTAATGCTGATGTTGTTGGTTTTTTTAATCGTTTTAATGACATGTGGCTTGGCCCATCCTCCCCTGATGGTGGTGTAGTTTTGATAGACGTTTATCCATGAGAGTGGTCTGTAATGTACCTCACCTTCCCAGGATGATGGCTGTGACCTTGTGCAGAGGTTTGACCAGCAGCCAGAGCAGCACAGCAGGCGGCGCACGGAGTCCAGCTGAAGTGTGAAACTCCTTCACAGGACCACTGATGGCTGTGAAGCGGACAGGAAGCTGCTGGATACAGACTGGAGCAGAGGAAAGGTGTCTTGGCAAAATAGTTTTGTGACAAATAGAAGAATGGCTCGGGGGGCACGGTGGCTTAGTAGTTGTCTCACACCTCCAGGGTTGAGGGTTCGAACCCTGCCTCTGCCCTCTGTGTGTGGAGTTTACATGGTCTCCCCGTGCTTTGGGGGTTTCCTCCGGGTACTCCGGTTTCCTCCCACAGTCCAAAGACATGCGATGTAGGCTGATTGGCATTTCCAAATTGTCCATTGTGCGTGAGTGTGTGTGTGATTGCGTCCTGCGATGGGTTGGCACCCCATCCAGGATGTCCCCCGCCTTGTGCCCCGAGCTCCCAGGGATTGGCTCCAGGTTCCCCCGAGACCTTGTGTAGGATAAGCGGTACAGGAGACGGATGGATGGAGAAGGGCTTGAACAAAACACTGCAGCTGATCGTAAATCAGACGAGTAGAAGCCTGGACTTCTCGAGCTCCAGCCATTAGGAGTTTGTTTCTGAAACAGGTGGACTGTCCGTAGTCGGCTGAGTGTCAGTAAAGATGGTGCCTTTTGACAAAAACGAATGCAAGTCAAAAGCATTTCTGCTGGAAAGCTCTGAACAGACTGCTGCCTACCTGGAGTATAGCTAGCTGTCAAAAGTTGTGCGAGAACTCATGAATTAATCGCAAAGCTGCATACATGCACACAACAGTACATCAATCCGCACTGAACTGAAAACCTGCTAGCGGAAGTTAGAGGTTAGGTGCAATGTAGCTTCGCAAGTTTTTAGTTTCATAAGTTCCCTAAAATGATGCTGAAACTACACAGGACGTTAAAGGCGGTGGGTTTTGTTGTTGTTGTTGTTGTAGTCGGACACGCTTAGCTAAAGAATGGAGGACACTGGGTAAAAATCATTAACTGGACAAAATCCTGGTCACCTCAAGTTTATCAGTGTGTTACCTACAGAACATTTCATTTCTCTTGAGTTCAGTTTCACTACAGCGCTATTCCATTTGTCCGCTGCGGTCGAGGTCGAGTGTTACATCAAAAACAGTCCACTCTTCAACAGCGCATATGCTTATGGTTCCCACCGGGGGATGTCCATAACGAGATTTATAGACTTATGTTCTTTTATCACATTGCAAACATTTTTTGTCTGAATAATTATTATTATTTTATAATTCATCTAAATGAACAGCAGTCACTACATTTATAAAATTTCCCTAATGGGCACGAACACTTACCTGAAACAGTATTTTTTAATTATGGAAGCAGAACTACACCATATTTCATCTTGTTTTTGTTTGTTTGTTTGTTTGTTTGTTTGTTTGTGGTCTTCAGATAAAAGACTCTCAGGCCATGAAAAGAAACGATCTAGCTACAAAATACTTACTTTATTACAAAACCATAAAGTGTTCCACAATGATTATTCAAGAGACCCAGAAAAAAAAAAAAAAATCAAGTATACTTTGAGTATACTCCTTAATGACAGTACCACTGCTAACAGAGTGATGCTACTACTGTATAATACTGACAACTACACTCACTGACCACTTTATTAGGAACACCTGTACACCTGCTCATTTAAGAAATTATCTAATCAGTCAATCATGTGTCAGCAGTGCAGTGTATAAAATCATGCAGATACGGGCCAGCAGATTCAGGTAATGTTCACATCAACCATCAGAATGAGGAAAAACTGTGATCTCAGTGATTTTGACCGTGGCAGGATTGCTGGTGCCAGGCGGGCTGGTTTGAGTATTTCTATAACCGCTGATCTCCTGGGATTTTCACACACAACAGTATCTAGAGTTTACTGAGAATTGGGCCATAAAGAAAAAACATCCAGTAAGCAGCAGTTCTGCGAAGGGAAAAGCCTTGTCGATGAGAGAGGTCAACAGAGAACAGCCAGATTGGTTCGAGCTGACAGAAAGGCTACAGTAACCCAGATAACCACACTGTACAACTGTGGTGAGCAGAAAAGCAGCATGAAAGGGCCCCTGAAAAATTGCATGATGCGATCATGTCAGTATGGAGCACAGTCTCAAAGCAATGTTTCCAACATCTTGTGGAATCCATGCCATGAAGAACTGAGGCTGTTCTGAGAGCAAAGGGAGGCCCTACCCAGTATTAGTATAGTGTTCCTAATAAAGTGCTCAGTGAGTGTAAGGTCCAGATTTGATTTATATACAACACGGTAGGGTTAAGAAATGCTAAAGAGATCCTAATGAATGAGTGTTTGTTTTCTGTCAGCAGCTAAAATGGAGAAAATAACATTTATCAAAGAGAACAATAAAAAGATAAAGGAGAGTGAGCAAGTACAAAACTCTCTTACCTAGATATCACACTATACTTGGTTAACACTGACTAGCTTTAAGTGCACAATGTGTTGTTACAATGAGATATTTAATTGCTGCCAAAATGATATCAACATGAGGTACAGTACTTTGCAAATGATTACTGGTCTTACTACCAAATACAGTTGAATTATATTAGTATCTGCAACAACAGGAGCTCTCCTTAATAACTTAGCTGCTCATCAGGTCAGATGAATGTCAATACTCAGTTTTTTGCTGATGGTACAAGAGGTATATATATTTACTTCTTTACCAGCTACAGTTGGTCTCCAGAATCTGAGCTATTCAAGCCTTTATCAGAACTGCTAGCGTTAATGATGGACTGCTCCTCTGTAAAACACGTCTCCTCATAGTCCAAGACTTCACTACTGTCCATCAGCTCGGAGGTGGTGAACGTGTGTGAAGGAAACTGTTTAAATTGCTCATGAAGATGAGAGGAGGAGCCAGAAGCTTGCTCTGTCTCTTGCTTATCTATGAAATGTGTAACGAACAAAGCTTCAATCTGGACCAGAAAGTTCTCTGTCTCTGGGATCTCCTCGAGAATCTTCCTAAGTGATGTGAGCATCTGTGGAACAATTACAGTTACAATTAAAGTCCATACATTTGAAGGAAATGAAAAGAAAAGTTTATCCTAATTGTACCTTTTCCAGGCATGTGAGCGAGGAGTCTCTGCGGTAGAGTCTTTCCATGGGCACAGACCTGCAGGAGAAACCCACAGAGAGGGTCACACAGTGAAGAACACGGCACAGACGCCAGACATTACCATACTCAAGAATTCCTACACATTTCACTGCACTGAGAAAACACTATATACTCATTACTCCTGAGAGCAGCTAAGACTGAGTCAATAAACACTTATACATATTAAAATATTAAAAACATATTTTTGTAAAATGCACTGAATTCTTCTATGACAACATTTGTAAATGAAGCTCTAAATCAACCTAATCTAAACCGCTTTCAGAGAGGGGACTACTTTTTCAGAGGGAAGAATCTGTGACTATGCGTCAGCATTGTAGTCGTGTGGGTCTGATTGCTCATGGATGCCACAAAACCTGAGTGTAACGCCTACGTAACCGCACTTACTTTTTACTGTATTTCCTTGAGAGTGTAAGAATTTTGGATAAATTTACATAAGAACAGCTTCGGTAAGACATTCTCTCATGTCTGTCTCATCAAACGACCGTTATTTAGGGTTCTGAATTCACATCATCTACAGTAGTTGTGAATCACATTGAGATTCCTGTCTGATCCATTCTCACATAAGCTACAGATTAGATACAATAGATTAGGTTGAAAGCATGCAAGAGTATTCTGTCAGCAAAACCGAATATCATTCAATCAGGTGTTTGTTGTGCAGGATGGAAATGCACCAACCCGTACGACTGCCTGTACTTGAACACCACCCATTCTGCTCTTCTCATCACCTCCATCAGGTCTGGTGGCTCAGTGGAGACTTGATACTCAAACTTGTACGGAAGCTCTAAGATAAACACATGCATCACGGAATAATAAATTTTTCAGACAATGGGGTTTTTAAATAATTACAATTTCTACAAATTTACACCTGACTCAAGTTGTTTAACTCTCTAGAATTATGTTGTGTGCATAGTTTGAACTTTTAGGTGAAGAGAGGTTAAGTACTCACTCTGAGGGCCAGCAGATCCAGTCTCTTCCTGCACCAGCAGACACGTATTCTGAGACACAGGGGAGGAGTTACTGGGGTTGTATGGGCTCACAATCATTCCTATAAATGGAGCTCCTCCTCGAGAGAAATAATTCTGGAGATGAGAGAAGACAGAAGGTAGTGAGCGAGAGAGAGAGAGAGAGAGAGAGAGAGAGAGAGTATACTTCTTAATTATTGTCCTAAATGTAGACATGGACATTTTCAGGTGTGTAGATACACACTATTTGGCCTCTGTGTCACCTCATATTTATATTTTATATTTATAAACTTAAAAAAAGAAAGTATAAGTAAAAGTAAACTAAGTAAATTAGTCTATTAGTTGTGACTAATAAAAATCCAAGCTTAAATTCATTTTACTTCAAGCACCTGTCATTCTCATTCATACCTGGTACTTAGCCTGAGTGTCAATGTCTCTGACTGAAGGGTTTGGGTCAAAAGCTGGATGCGAGTGATACCATCCAACTACACTGTGACCTTTGACCCCAAGCATCTCAGACGCTTGAGTCTGGGAGACGGGGTCCATTTCACACTGCAGTCCAGTGCTGAGGCTGTTACATGGTTCTGCTGCGCAAATCTACACACAAACACACGTCATCAGTTACCCACAATATATGGCAAAAAGTATGTGGACACCTGACCATCACACCCTTATGTGAGTCTTCCCCAAACTTGCCACAACATTGGAAGCAGACAATTGTACAGGATGTCTCTGTATGCTGTAGCATTACAGTTTCCCTTCACTGGAACTAAGAGGCCCAAACCTGTTCCAGCATAACAATGAAGACATAATGTGTTAAATTTGGAGTGGAAGAACTCGAGTGTCCTGCACAGAGCCCTGACCTCAACCCCACTGAACACCTTTGGGATGAACTGGAACACCGACTGAACCCCAGATCTCCTCACCAACATCAGTGCCTGATCTCACTAATGCTCTTGTAGCTAAATGATCACAAATCCCCACAGACACACTCCAAAATCTAATGGAAAGCCTTCCCAGAAGAGTGGAGCTTATTATAACAGTAAAGGGGGACTAACTCTAGAATGGGATGTTCAACAAGCACATATGGGTACACAATAACATTTTAATAAGTAAAAATTTAAGATTTCTGCGTAGACATTATTCAGTTTCCTTCTACACTATGCAACTGGAATTCCAGGCTAGTTCATATCAGAAGAATTTATCTGTTACAAAATCGATTAAGGCCCTTACCTTTAACACTTTGTCCTCATGATCGTAAGATCCACCCAGGAGTCCGATCACCTCTCCCATAGACACATGAGCATGCTGGCACAAGAGAGAGAAACATTTTTACAAAGTAGGCATGTGCTAGTAGACCAGCAACATGGGTTCTGGTAGTGAGCTCTTCTGGAGTCATTATCGGTTCAATTATACATAAATAAAAACTAAAAAACAGATTAAAAATGTCTTGTAGCCTAAAATCTACGACAGTGTGAGTGTGAATTTAAGACAATGTAGCATGCAACTTCTTTAATCCTTTATTTCATAATGAAGCACTATAAACATACCACATCCATGACAACCAGAGCTTCAGCACACACTATCACTCGGAACGGTTCCTGAAGATCGAAGGAGAGTTACAGTTTACATATTCATACACTCATGTAGATTTATAACCAGCGTGATTATGAGAGGTTTACCTTTCTTTCCTCTCCAAAGGCTTTGCACTGGATAAGCTGGAATGGATCAAAAGAGCTACAAAGCAGAAGAACCTTATTATTTCAACTGAACTCAGATCTCGTGCTAACACACAGTGTACTGTATCTACGTCCAACAGCAAACGAGCCGATGGAGTTACACAGATACACTCACCCTCGCTTAGGCAGTTTGCAGGGCTTTGGTTGCCTCTTTCTCATCTCCTCTCTCCTAAGGGCCAGTTCCTCTGCACTCAGATGCTGACAGGCAAAAAGGACTACATTTTAGAACTTCAGACGTAATCAGTTATAATTTTCCAGACACAATCATTTTCCAGACTGATCATAAATTCATTAAAAATGTAATCAATTTAAGCTAAGTAAGGAATAAAGCACCACGGGGTGTGTTGTTATAGGAAAATAATCAACGGCAGGGTAGTGTGATGCGTTACCATCACAAAGTTGATTATTTTCCTATAATTGCATATTCCAAAGTCTACTCTATCCCCTAGTTTACCAAAGCAATTAGCCAGCGATTACCATAAAGCAAATCACATCATACTTTTTATTTGTTTGTAGTGTTAAATTTGTAAAAGTTAAATGTTTCGGAACATTCTAAACAAGAAAAAAAAAATGTTGTCAGCAGTTTGTTATGTTACCAAGAAACGGCAAAACACAACAATTTCTGTCCTGAAGTAACAGCGTTACCTCTGTTAACTCTGTAAATAAACGTCTCCTCACACACAGCTTCAATATATAACTACAAAGTCTTAGAACAAGTGCATTAATATTAATATAAACCTCGTAACCGGAACACTTTCTGACCAATCAGAATCAAGTGTTCAACAGTGCTGTGGTATAACATAATTTAACAAAGTATTAAAAGCTAGTCACCTAGTTCAAACAAACTATGGATATAAGTATAATTATATACTCGAGGTGTGTGTAGGCAGCAGTGGCTCGGAGATTTTGGTGCAGCAGGACGACATTAATAAAGACACAGCCTCAAACAAAATTAAGCTGAGAGGCTATCACACTTAACTTATGCTATAGGCATAAGTCTAATGAATTTTTATAATAATAATAATAATAATAATAATAATAAGTAGGTGAGAGTCAACAACATACAGTCATCCCAAATAATGTTTAGTAGCTCGTTTTGAGTAGTTATAGACAATACCAGACACTAGGCCAAAAATTTGCCACCTGACACTGGCGATATATACAATACATGAAAATATATCTATATTAATAAGATTAATATAATAATATTAATATCGACATTTTTCTATTGTCCTACGATATGCATCACCATATCGCACAGCCCTGCCTGCACGTATGCACGAGCCGCCAATGTATGTAGGTCAGACAGCTAATCTCAGACTCTATCACATACAAACCATATTACAGGAAGCCTATTTCCTATGTACATTTGGTCAGTAGGATAAAATACAGATTACTTCCTGTGATTGCAGCACCTCATAAGTCTGGCCCTCCAGGTCACGGGCATCACACCAGTTCCCAAAGGCATCTCTCACTCGTCGTTTCCTTGTGCGCTTGAAGACAAATGAACAGACAGATAAACATAAAAAGCAAAAAAAGGTGTAGTGACTGCTAGCTGCTGCAAACATTAGCTAATATACAAGACACTACTTAAGCTACTACAAGTGTGCCTGGCTGTATTTGCTAATATTAGATGAGAATACACAGTCAGTGTTGTGATCTGGGATGATATATAAATAAACACAGGCTATGTGTTTCTACACTGATCATCACCATGGACTGTAGTCTCTGAGCCAGCTGATAGGCCTCCAGACTGTCTCTGCTTTCCTTCAGACGCGAGCGGTCCACCGGCCGAGGACGGTTATAGATAGCCTGCTCTGTGGAGTGGAAGGAAGAAAAACAGTAGAAAATATTTATTAGTTAAATATGTATCATAACAATAATAATAAAATGCTAGGCAGCTATGTTATACCACAATCATTTCACTCTTCATGCTGTAGTAAGACACACCAGGGCTTGCTGTTATAGAATAATAAATAGACTGGGTGGTGTGATACGGCCCGTGATGCAGAGTTACTGTTACCCCAAAAGCTGATTATTTTCCAATTAAAAGCAGAGAAGATAATCAACAGAAGAGCATTTTATTCCGCTTACACTAAAGCAATTTGCAGATGATTACAGTTTTATTAATTAAACCATTTTATATATTACATTTAATTTTCGCAAAAAACAAGTTACTTCCTGTTATTGCTTGTTATAATAACTATAACATTCGTTCTCTCACCAGCCTCTCTGTTTGTCTCTTTACTGAAGTTAATAAGACCAAAGAAAGAGCACAAAGCCCTCCATCCTAAAGACTTTTTCTTAGTTACAGCTTTACATCTGACTGTTTTTACATGCTGACACTACGCTAAATAAATGTCTCCTCACAGAAAACTCATTAACAATTACGTGTTACACACAAGTGCTTGTGCATGTTGTTAATGTTCTCAAACAGGTGATGTCTGTACTCTAAATACTCAGTGTGTGATTGTATTTAGTGCATTTGAAAACAGCCCCCAAAACAGTGGTTTGCTGTGTTTCCTGCTGGTTTAGCTGGGCTCGCTGACTCTGTGAGAAGGTGCAGACTGAGTAAACATATCAGAGTGATTATAGCTTAACCCTTAAATACATGGGTCCTTCGCCAAGCTTTGTACAAACTGCAATTACACATGCATAATGCAGACTAACCTGCAAACTGCCATGGTAATGATAAACTGTAAATAATAATAATAATAATAATAATAATAATAATAATAATAATAAAATTAAACAACTAAATATATTTTGTTATATTTTTATATTTTTCTTGTCACTACACTCCATACTGAGCTGCAACGTTCATCAATTGTACATTATTTTGTCAATCAGTCGTCCAACAGAAATGACAAAATGTCACTTTAAAAAAAATAATAAAAGGCAAAAAACAGAACTTTCCTCCAGCACACTAGCTTTACGTGCAACAGAACAACTGCGTGTCTGGCATTTATACACCATGGGTTAATTTAAAGAATTCTTTCATTAGTACTCAGTTATAAGGTCAATTGGCACTAAAGAAATTCTGCTCCTTTAAATGTAACCACACACACTCCAAGACCGGAGCATAAGAGAACGGTAGATAAACTAGCACAGAGTTAGGAGCATTACCACAGTTGAAGTTGATAGCCCCTATGAGCTCCAGGTAAGTGTGTATTCGGCCAATGCAGTTCACATCCCCGCAGTTCTTCAAGCCTGGACGCACTGACGTCTTATTTAAGTACTTGGGTTTGCTCTTCTCCCTAACACACACACACACACACACACACACACACACACACACACACACACACACGTTATATTACATACTACAGTCAATTCTGCCTCAAAAACCCATCAGGATCCATCACACACTCACCACTGGTCCAGTATGTAGTTGCGGATTTTCAGATATCGCTCTGGGGTCTTTGACAGACGACCCTCAAAGAATTCTGGGATGGCCTGCTTTTCTTCTTCTGTGATGGTGCTTGTGTCCAATGTTACTTCCTGTTCAGGAGGCTTCAGCTCCTCCTCTTCGTCCTGCTCCTCTGTGTCCTCCAGTGGACTCTTCTCTTTATCTTTATCTACAAAGAAATACCCATGTCAACAGGCCTCAATAGTTATAACTAGTTTTTATGCTGAATAAGCATATAATCATGTGATGGACGTGTTGTTCAAGCATATACACGCCCTAAAAATAAGCAGTAGGTACCTTCAGTGCACTCGTCGTCATGCTGGGGCTGTGGTTTTGTGTACCAGGACTCTCTATGATCTCCAGGTTCTGGCTCGGTCACTGTGTGAAAGTGGCTGCTGTTCCCCTCAGAGACGAACTCAGCAGGTGGATCAGACGTTTCCACTACATCTGAGACGTCATTGTTTAGTCTGCCTGCAGAGAACGCTATTTGAGTTTGACCTCTTTGGTCTTGAGGCTGGTCCAAGCCTTTGGGCTCGTCCCTGAAATCTAACTGGTTCTCAGGTTGACTCGCATCGTCACTCAGGTCATCGGTGATGTCCACGTCCTCATCGTCAGACAGCCGTTCGATGCGTACAGCGTTGGCCAGAGCAGCGGCCTGAGGCTGCACAGAGGGAGGGCTGGATCCAGACGGTAGCGCATGAAGCAGTGCACTCTGGGACTTAGTGGAAGACACTTCAGCATGACCTTCAGCTTTAGCCTTTAGGTTAAAAGACAAACAGAAGAGCCGAGAAATCAATTCTAATTTATTAGTTTAGAGCCAAAAAAGAAGAGAACGAAATGATAACTAGGATAACTGAGCTGATGACTGTTTGTTGCAGCCACAAATACAATAAATGACAACAATCTGCATAAACACGGATGCATAATGTGATAACAATACTGTAATTACAATGATAAAGGACTCTAACTGGTCTATCAGAAGTCATTCCTAATAACTAAAGGGGACTGAAACAACTCTTTATAGTTAGATTTAACTTAAAGCAGCAGTATGTCATTTATAGACTTCTTCTAGACTGGAAAATGTAATGTAATAAGACAAGCATGAAAATAAAGAAACAGTTTTTCTGAGCAAATGGTGCAATAATTTTAGGTCTAGAAAAACACTTCAAATGCATCTTTAATATCTGTAAAATGTTCATGTACTGACGTGCACACAGCACCATCCACACATTAAACCCAAATTTCTGAACATCTCAAGAATCTCTAAAGGCACAGACGTGGCATTTAATATCTTGAGAAGATAAGAAGTCGGTGCTGTTACGCCGTACCTTGTTTTTAAAGTACTGCCTGGCGTAGCTCTTCACTTGAAGAACGGTCCTAGTGCCGATCAGCTTTGCGATTTTGGTCCACCTCCGACCAAACTGAGCCTAGTTCAGTACAGGGTCATAAAAATCGCAGCAGTGTTATTGTATGCTTTTATCATGATTATATGCTAGCTGTTGTTTGCTTGTAATGTCATTAAACAACAAAGAGGAAACAGTAACATACTAGTCCTTTCTCAAAGAGATCTTTCTCCTCTTGTGCCCAACGAGCTGAAGCTCCAGAGCTCTTCACTGGTGACCTGCGCAGGGTTACACAAACGTTCTAGACTCGTTTTCATGAAACTAATTAATTAGATTTATTCAGCAATATCACTTAGATCACAGAAAAGTAATTTGTTCTAGACAATCACCTCAACACAAAGTTGAGAAGAATACACTTCATTGTTTACTCACTTTTTTACTTTAGGCTTTTCATCAGTCCACGCCACTTTAGGAACCTTCTTCCCAGCAAAATAATACGTAAACAAAGTTAAGGATGTAAACACATGCTTTCAGACAATACAGCCATTTAAAAGTGAATTGAAAAAGAAACCCTAGGTCACTTTGAATAAGGATATTGCTCTTCCAGCAACATGCTCTCAATGATCTCTCTGTTCTCATCGCTGATTGAGTTATCCAGGGTCCAGGGCTGAGAGGAAAAAAACAAGACTACATGAGAAATCCAAATGGAGAGATATAACCCAAAGAAGAGTCGGTGTTCTCAGTGTGTTGGCTCAACTCAATTCAACTCAACTTTATTTATATAGCACATTTACAAACAACAGAGTTGACCAAAGTGCTTCACAATTAGCAAACTGAAAATTAATAAAATGACAAACACCATCGACACACATAGAGACATTAGCAACATTATAAACCCCAAAAAAACTGCGTATACAAGGTGCGATCAATAACAGAACAAATATCACCAGCACTCAAGGTTCCCCCAATTCAAATGCCACAGTATAAAGATATGTTTTCAGACTTAATGATGAGGCCGAACGGATGTAAAGTGAGAGATTATTCCACAATTTAGGATCAAGTACAGAGAATGCCTGATCACCCTTTGACTTTTGCTTACTGAAGGGCGGCCAACAACATTTGATTCATAGACCTCAGAAGCCTAGATGAAATATGATGGCTTAGGAGATCTGTGCAGCCAAAACAAATAATAAAATCTTAAAATCAATCCTAAACTGAACCGACAGCCAGTGACGAGATGATAACACAGGATTAATATGCTCCCTTGAGCATTCTGCACAAGCTATAGGCAGGACAGTTGGCACTGACGGAGTCCCGCATAGAGAGAGCTGCAATAGTCTAATCTAGACGTAATAAAAGCATGAATAATTATCTCAGAATTTTTAAAACTAAGAAAAGGTTTTAGCTTAGAGGTCATCCTAACCTGGTAGAAGCTGCTTTTAACGACAGAACTGATCTGTTTATAAAAAAAAAAAAAAAGTTTTTCACAGTTTTCGATAAAGGAGCAAGAATACTGATTATCTTCTCTTCTTCTCTGTGTGTTTTGGACCAAATATAATAATCTCTGACTTCCTTTCGTCAGACAACCAATTCTTAATATCTTCTAAAGTACACAATGGCTCAATTAAAAGTAAACAGTGGACAGCTTCAACAAACCGGACTTCATGTGAAAACTGTGATGAATTTACTAGTTACACAATTGCACTATTTGTCCATATAGTACACAGTTATATTAGGGATTTATTTATAACCGCACTATCCGGTGTCACCCAGATGAGGATGGGTTCCCTTTTGAGTCTGGTTCCTCTCAAGGTTTCTTCCTCATGAAGTCTCAGGGAGTTTTTCCTTGCCATCGTCGCCTCTGGCTTGCTCATTAGGGATAAATTCATACATTTACACTTTATAACCTGAATGTATTCATTTCTGTAAAGCTGCTTTGTGACAATGTCCACTGTTAAAAGTGCCATACAAATAAAATAAAATTGAATTGAATTAAAGTTGTGACAGTCTGTAGCTTTCTCTTACCAGCACAGCAGGGTCAGTCCTCCATGCTGACTGGAAATACTGATCCTGGAGGATCATTGCTCTGGTAAGATCACTGCAAAATCAAGCAGGTGAGATTTTTAATCCAAGTGATCTAACCAGTGATCTATTCAGTGATCTAACCAGTGATCTAATCAGTGATCTATTCAGTGATCTAATCAGCATCACAGGTAAGAGCATAACATCCTCATCAGGGTTCATCCTGTTAACAAAATCTAAGGCAATGAAATATAAATATATAATAATAAATCAATTCCATGATGAAAATGAAACACTAAATAATAATTCACCCTTTGGCTTAAAATATATAACCAAATGTAATGGCATTTTTCCCTAACCTACAAAAACAACACAGAAATGTCAGAACTGGTCTCCTTATATGTCAGAAATGTCAGAACTGGTCTCCTGAAAAAGGCCCACCTCTGCTCCAAGATTCTCATGAACTTTTACCGCTGTACCATTGAGAGCATCATCACCAACTGCATCTCAGTCTGGTATGGCAACTGCACCACAACAGACCGAAAAGCCCTTCAGCGGGTGGTGAAAACCGCCCAACGCATCACTGTTTTCAGTTACTCACTTCACTGTTTATTCACCTTGCTTCTTTGCTATACACTACACTAAATTATAATGTGGTCTTTGCACTACTGTACTTACATACATGCATATATGTGTGTGCATATATATATATATATATATATATATATAATATGTATGTATGTATGTATGTATGTATATATTCATTTGCATATCCTGTTCATATTCCTGTTATATTCTTAACATGTCTTCACCACTGTACACTGATTGTAAATACATATATAGATCACATTTATCCCTATTTATAATACCTACTGCACCTCCTGTACATAAGTCATCCATTCCCCTGTACATATCACCCTCACAGCTATATATCCTTATTTGTAATTTATTGTAAATATGCCACTTGTGCACTTCTGGTTAGATGCTAACTGCATTTCACTGGCTTTGTATATGTACTCTGAACAATGACAATAAAGTTGAATCTAATCTAATCTAAAATCTAATCTTATATGTGTATTAGTTAACAGCCAGCGTACAGGCTCAGGCTCAACACCAAACGTGTCCCTGCTCCCCATGTAAGTGCAGTAATGAGGGTGTGAATGAATGTGTTTTAACACCCTTTAAAGTGCACTACATGTCGAGCAGAGCGCCATTGGGAACGCAGCCTGACTGCCGTGTCACTACTCAACCCTGGGCGAAAACTATTGTCCACAACAATGTTTAAAAAGCTCAGTAATGTATCCAGAAGGCATGTTTACCCATCATCTGCATCACATTCGTCTCCTTCGATGTCAACAACATCCACCTCGTCCGCCATGATGCTGGTGAACGGGTTAAAAGCGGCAGAGAGACGAGCTTCCTTCCGTGTTGTTTGCTCAGAGCGACACCGTGTGGCCGGGAGGTGATACTGCAGCCCAGAGGCTCGTCCCTGGGACAGGGAGCCTGTACTGAGTTTATGTGAATCAAATCAACATCATGAACATGTAGCAAACATAGGCACCTTGTGTGTTTTCGTGGATTCTTGAAATTCTGGTGCATTCTCAGAGTCTGACTGGTCAGAAGGTGTTGATTAATTTTCTAAAACAGCATCTCTGAACATATGCAATGAACATCACTGCTTTATATTAATGCACTCATTCCAATACATTATCATTTCTATAGTAACAACTAACACTGACTTTTGTGCTCTCCATAAAAAAATGTCCTTGTTGATATAGTGAAGTTTTCTGTGAGATGTTATTTTACTGTAATATTACTGTATGTAATGTTATTTTACTACTACTAGGATTATTGTTATCACTATTACTGTTACTGCTGCTACTACTACTACTACTACAACTATTATTATTATTATTATTATTATTATTATTATTATTATTGTTGTTGTTGTTGTTGTTTACAATAATAAATGTATTATTTATTATTTTTTGGAAGGAGTCTCCAGGGTCAGCTCTTTGTAACAGTCAGAGGTAAAGCTGTAATTTTTCCAACATGGGAAAGTTTGTAGTCTCATTAACTTTAAGACAGAGAGAAAAAAGAGAGCAGAGGAAACGACCGTTTATAGCTTTCATAACACACGTGATAACTAACTTGTTTCGAAGATGTTCCACAACAATAAACATAACTATAAATAGGTAAAATGGATGATGTCATTTATTTGCAAAAAAAAAAAATGTTAGTGTTGGGAAACTGCTGTGGTTTAAAAGAAATAAAACACTTTCAGAGCATTTTGTTACGGGAAAATAATCAATCTTGGGGAGATAAAAGCATCACACTCCAGCTGTGTTTTATTTCTTACATATAAAGCATGTTGTAGCAGCTTCCATTTCTACTAGATGTCTCTTAAGATATTAAGCAGCTTTCTTGAAATATTATTCGTGTTTTGGTGAGCTTGTTATATGTAATGTTTTATGTAGTATAATGCACGTGTAATGCTGTTCTCATGAGTCCCTAGTGCTGTGATTTACGCTCTTTTGAAGCTGACTCAGTCTGCTCTAGTGCACATATTTGGCCATAAATGTGTGTGTACCTCATAAATATTATACTGTCCAGAGTATATATAGTGCAGTGATCACCAGCCCTGATCCTACTTTCCTGCTCCAGATAATTCCTGTACTTGATTAGCCAGATCAGCTCTGCTGGAACTGAATACTGCAGGAACTGAGATAGTAGGAAAGTAACTGGTGATTGCTGATACAGTTGAGGTCAAAAGTTTACATCCCCCTTTCAGAATCTGCAAAATGTTTATTATTTTACCAAAAGAGGGATCATACAAAATGCATGTTACTGTTTATTTAGTGCTGACCTGAATAAGATATTTCACATAAAAGATGTTTACATATAGTCCACAAGAGAAAATAATAGTTGAATTTATAAAAATGACCCCGTTCAAAAGTTTACATCCCCTTGATTCTTAATACTGTGTTGTTACCTGAATAACTGTGTTTTTTTTGTTTACTGATAGTTGTTCAAGAGTCCCTTGTTTGTCCTGAAGAAGGTTCAAACGCTCACAGATGCTCCAGAAGGAAAAACCATGCATTAAGAGCTGGGGGGGTGAAAACTTTTTGAATTTGAAGATCAGGGTAAATTTAACTTATTTTGTCTTCTGGGAAACATGTAACTATCTTCTGCAGCCTCTGAAGGGCAGTACTAAATGGAAAAAATACAATATTTAGGCAAAATAAGAAGAATGTACACATCTCCATTCTGTTCAAAAGTTTTCACCCCCCGGCTCTTAATGCATGTTTTTTCCTTCTGGAGCATCTGTGAGCGTTTGAACCTTCTTCAGGACAAACAGGGTCATTTTTATAAATTCAACTATGATTTTCTCTTGTGGACTATATGTAAACATCTTTTATGTGAAATATCTTATTCAGGTCAGCACTAAATAAACAGTAACATGCATTTTGTATGATCCCTCTTATTTTGGTAAAATAATAAACATTTTGCAGATTCTGAAATGGGGATGTAAACTTTTGACCTCAACTGTATACACTACATGGTAGAGAATGCCACTGAATAAGCAAAGCAGCAGAAATCCAGACAATAATCCAGTGTAAAGTTGTTACTTTTATTCACATTCTCCTCTGAGGACCAGCCAGGCAGCCGAACCCTCGTGAACGTACACAGGAATGATCAGAGTATGCCTCCACTATTCTCTTCTCACACACTCTATTCTCTACACACACACCTTAGTAATCTATCACTTACTCATTAATGTGGTGCGTATATGACTGCCTGGTGCGACAATTACACATGATTATGGGGCATGAACATCTAGTACCTGTATCATACAGTTACAATTAGTGTGGCATGTTAATGGACATCACGATGTGTTGCATTGCATCAGGGGAACTAAGAGAGGTGTATCGGAGCAGACAGGCCCGTCCCGTCCCTCTCCGGAGCAGATCAGCAAGCACTAGCGACATTCACAAGACAACTGCAAAACAGCAGGAACAGCAGCATGTTAAAGACAGCAGCTATATTCATACAACTCGTACATTTTTAAGAGTCTAATTATTACTTTACGAATGCAGTCATGGCTTACGTCCATTTACTAATGAAGCATAAAATAGGAGCATTCTAGTTTGACGGATTATTTGTATAGTAGTATGATGACTTGGATGTATCCATGAAAATACTGAACCTTCTTGTATTAAAAAAAAGGCAAAACTGAACACATACCTTATGATGTATATTTTTCTTTAATTCTATTATTGCAGGTTTAAACTGGCCTTCCATTTAAGGTGCTAATTATTATATAATGCTTCTTTTCATGCTGGTTTTGTGACCATTCAATGAAGACCAGTGGCTGTTCTCAAATAAGGTCATTGGTTGATTGCCTATCTGAAATGAACTTCCAACAAACACAGGGAAAACAGCGTCCCAGAAGCCTAATAGTATATCTGATGGAGGGAAAAAGTCCAGCAAGGAACCAGCCATCTGGTTTATCTGCCAAATGACTCACAGCATCTTGAAAAAAGATTGGGAGTCTTGTTCCTGAAGTTAGTATATATTACTAACTGACAGGAAGTGATCAACCAGAGAGTGAGTAGGTTCGGCCCATTAGTTTTGATTGAACGGTGATTAAATGTCATACATTAAATGTCAATAATACAGGATAGACTAGCACTTCTAGCATCCTAGAAGGCAGAGATAAACTTTTACAACAAAAAAAAAAAAAAGCCATGTTGGTGGATGGGACGGTTCCATGCTTCCAGTATAAACAATACAACATGTAGTGGTTGAACTAATAACCACAAACTGTATAATTGTTTAGATTTATAAGCAACCAGCGGAGTGTATAAGCTTACCTTATACACTTATTGCAAAAACAACACAATGGCCGCTCTGCAGTCTGTGTCCATCTTATACACATGCAGTTATGCACATAATTATAAACTCTCTACAACTGGGGTGAAAGAATTTTCCTACTGATCAACCTGATCACCTGAGCATCTTTACACTTCTAATTAATGCCATTATTATTGAAAGGAAAATATCAAACAAATCAAACAACTGATCTAACCAGACAGGCACAGAAACTATCCAATATATTGAAAAAAGAAATTTAAGATGGCAAACATACTGAAAGAAAATACTAAAAGGAGACACACAACATGCAATACTGTGTGTATTTTATTACTGAATGACATGTCTGTTAATACAGAAACAAAAAAAGCACATTCCACCTTTTTAACATACAGTTAACTCGTTTTAATTTCTCACCCTCAGATCCAAGCAGGCTTTTTTGGCAGCATGTACGTAGCCCACAGTTAATTGGCTTTTTCGCCTGATTAACATTCAGTCTACAAATAACTGACAAAGCAGAAACGCCTAGTTTCCTGCCTCCTCCGTATTGGTGTAGCAAGGGGTCAAAACATCGTAATTGCTACAGCTAATGCGTAATGTTGTTTACTCTGCTTTACTATCCTATAATTATTTAGCTCTGTTAAGCAGCAGGATTAAACAGCCCTGCTTTATGTTAACTGATCAGCGGTCTGGAATGTGGTATATTTACCTGCTGTGTCTCACTGGTAGAACTTTATCTCTGTGTCCACGCAGTCGAAGAAGAGATCGCCGAGCTCCTGGCCCTCCACTTCCCCCCTAAGCATGGCTTCAATCTCCTGCAGACACTGTGACTCTAAGAAGCACATAGTCTCCTGTAGAGACACTGCACCATCCTGAGTCACCAACACACACACACACACACTTAATGACCATGCAAATGGAGGCAAATGATCTCTCTACTTGCTTTAATGCCCTGCTTCATCTTGTTCTCATAAACTGCATCTCTGAGGAATCAGAAACATGTGACGTGTAAAATTTTACCGGTTCGTGACATGACTTCTCACCGGATTTGCCTCCACGGCAGCCTGGTGAGCTTGATAAAGCTCGTGCTTCCTGTCCACCTGACGCTGGAATCGAGGCTGAGACTTCACAGGATCATCTGAGCCATACTGTGGGGACATCACCATGGTAACAGGGCGCACGCTGTCCGAGAAGATGAATGGCTTGAAAACAGACCTGTAGGGTTAGGAATGCCACAGTGAAACGTCCTTTAGAGGAGAAACTGTAAGAATTTAACATAAACCAACCTCAGCCTGAACTAACGCAGGTTATGAGCAGTATCACTTAACATGGCGCACTGCTAGAGAAATGCTTAATTATTAGCATCACTGGCAGTATGGTGTGAAGTGTCCCTAAAGAGGGGAACCTGGAGGGATCTGGGGTGGCAGTGAAGAAGTGAACGCAGGGCATGCTGGGATCTCGGGGGAGGATGGAAACCATGCTGCCTGTGGTGCGGAAACCTGCCGAATCCATGCAGATGCCGCTGGGCTTGTCCCTCAGGATGCTCATCATCACCTCCGCTGTTACAGAGCCTGCAGTCACACACACACACGGACCCACACATACACACGGACCCACGCACACACACAGACCCACGCACACACACAGACCCACGCACACACACAGACCCATGCACACACACAGACCCATGCACACACATAGAGAGAGAGAGAGAGAGTTCAATTCAATTAAATATCACTTCATTCTAGGCAACTTTTTACTGTATTATGTAAAGTCTTGAGTCTTTGAAACAATCTGCATGCATTGTTTAAGAACTACAGCACATGGCTGTTGAATTCTCTGTTCTGATTGGTCAGAAGGTGTTGACTGATTTTCTGAAACAGCACATCACAGGCTTATAAATGCGCTTGTTTTAAAATGTTATCATTTATATGCTAACTAAGTAACAACATGTATGAAGGACGTTCCACATAAAGATTAAAAATGTGATTAAAAAGAAAGAAATGGTTGATATGTGAAATGTTTATTTAACATTTTTTTTGGAAGGAGTCTCTAGAGTCAGATTTTTGTAAAAGTCTGAGGGAAAGCTGTTCCTTTTAGACTTCAGGACAGAAGGTTTGGCGTTTTTTTTGTCTTATTAACTCAGAGAAAGTAGGCATGCTAGTGAGGGAATGAATGTTTACAGCTGTTATAATGTAAATGATAACAACATTAAACATAACATTACATGAATTAAAAATGACATTTCATTCTTTAATAATGGCCAAATTGCTGTTGTGTAAAGAAGAATAAATAATACACTCTGGATGTGCTTTTATTGGAAAATAATCAACTTCAGGATGGTAAAAGCTATTCTGCTTAGTGTCGGACCATATCACACCACGCCGTCACACATTTATTTTCCTATAACCGCATGGCCTGTCGTTTTATTCTGTATAATGCATAATGTATTGGCTCAAACTTAATCATAAATGTGTTCTCTCTGGACATCACACAGAACACCAATCAGTAAACAGATATTACAGACAGATATTACAGTCCCGGCTACATTTTTAATCACATCTTCCTTAAGCAATACAGAATTCTGTTCAACCTGAAGTTCTCATTGTCACTGGATCTTATTTTAAAGCGATGTACAGTATCCCTGTAACTGTAATGTGTACAGGCTGGAAACAGATCACGCACCATCATGTTCCTGAAGCAGCGCTGTGCCTCCTCTATAACGCTGCTTGGCCAGCTCCATTCTAGCAGGGGGGTTGTCTGGGCTAAACGCTGCTGTGAAGCTAAACTCATCCTCTCCGTTCCACCAGCCCTGAGACTGAGCGCTACTGCGCAGCTCCGGATGCTCCGCAGAGATCTCAGTGCCTATCGTCAGCTGGTTGGAGATGTTCTTCACTCCCTCTGACAGAGCAAAAAAAAGGAGATGTGTTTGCTTTCTGAACGCATAGCTGTGTCACTCTGACTAGGTCCAGAAGTTTGTCTGCACCACCAATTACACTATAGTTATTTAACAAGTTATCAAATAATCATTGGTGTTGATACTTAGTATTTAAGAAAATATTCTTCAAACCTCAAACAAAATGAAATTTTGCATTCATCTAAGATCCAAGGAAAGAATGAAATTGAGAGGTTTAAAAATACATGTTGGTGTCTACAATTGCTGAAAAGATTTTTTTTTTTTCCAAAGGCTAAAATTGTGTGCATAAAACGTGAAATAACGTAACAGTTTTAGGATAGTTTCAATGGAGGAAAGGTGTCATTTAAAATTAAATTAAATATTAATTAAATTCAATTAAAAAAAAAAAAAAAAGAAATCATTTAATTCTAGGCAACTATTGACTTATGTAAAGCTAAATGTATGTCACTGAAACAATATTAGTCCAGGAGTGTGTACAAGTCATCAAAAAATTTATTTTATAGTATATATATATATAAAAAAATAAATAAATGGAAAAATAGAAAAAAAAAAGTTTCCCCTCATTATTGTTGTCTGTTACACTGTTATATACGGAATGTAATGTAAATGTATTGTACTGCAGTGTGAGAAATGTGAACACTGCAGAAAAACAATGATTGTTAACAAGCAAAATTACATCAAAAACAGGCAAATTTATCTACCATTTCTTATTAGAAGATTATTATAAATCAAATATAAGATTATTCAGCCTGTGTTTAGATGTCTTTCCTCATTTCATGCTTGTTCTATTGGCAGATCACTTTGCTTCTTTCTAGAAATTAATGCATAAACTTAGAAAAATTATCCACCAACAGAACAAGGTTAAAATGAGTAAAACCTGTTTTAGAAATAGGTTTATAACTCATATATTTGGTTTATTGTAATCGTATAATAGGAAATACTAGATCAATTAGACTATTTTCAAGATATTTTCTTACCTGCACAGTTGTGAGAAACAGAGTCAGCAATTACTGTCAATTACGCTGATGTTATTAAGTGGGATTATATTTTATCTAACACTTGCGCTATCTTCATACGCACGGACAGGAGTAGTTAGAAATATATGCACATCGTCACGCACAAGAATAACTTGATAAATCACATTCTATGCATGGAAACTGTTTATACACAAAACTATCCGTACGAACGGTTGATAAATGAGACTCCCGGTTTGTAATTTGTAATCAACTCATGTTTAGCAGGCTGAATTGTCTCAATAAGGGGGAGCTATTAGCACTTAAATAGCTTTTGTGTTCTTTACTGAAAGGGAGGATGCTGGTGGTGCTGAGCATCAATAACACTAAGCTATAGAACTCTCACTGATGGAGAAAAAAACAGGGATCTGAATAAAACTGTTACCTTCACTGTTATTAACTGTAGCAGATGGCAAATCTTAAACGTTTATAGAAAAGATGCTTGTTTGGAGCATGTTGTCTTCTTGGTGCAGATTCGACCTAATTCAAGCTGTCTGATTGACTGAGTAGTTACTCAACAGAGGAACATCCATCCATCCATCCATCCATTTTCTGTACCGCTTATAATACACAGGGTCGCAGGGAGTCTGGAGCCTATCCCAGGAGACTCGGGGCACAAGGCGGGGGACACCCTGAATGGGGTGCCAACCCATAGCAGGGCACAATCACACACATTCACACACTCCGGATAATTTAGAGATGCCAATCAGCCTACAACGCATGTCTTTGGACTGGGGGAGGAAACCAGAGTACCCAGAGGAAACCCCCGAAGCACAGGGAGAACATGCAAACTCCACACACGGGGTGGAGGCGGGATTCAAACCCCCAACCCTGGAGGTGCGAGGCAACCGTGCTAATCACTAAGCCACCGTGCCCCCACAGAGGAATATATTAGTACATTTAATTCTTCAGTAAAGCAGATATTTTAATGGTGAAAAATAAAAACCTCATGTCTGATTTCTTAATAAAAGAAGCAAAAGAGTGATTGATCTCTGACCTGTAATTTTCTGAGCAGCCCAGAGCTTCCCAGCAGTCTCCAGGACCCAGGCTTCTTGGCGATCAGCCAGCAGGAAGGTATTTTGGTAGCTGAAGTGTTCAGGATCCTCTCTGCATGCTCCACCCTGACCATGCTGTTCCAGCAGCTCCGTGATCACGCGCAGCGCGGCCCACGCACTGTCACCACGCTCCAGAGCCAAACTGAACACACACATACATACACAGAGAGAGTACACAAATTTTATCCACCGTTCTTACACTCCCAACCTACAGTTGAGGCCAAAGGTGTATATACAGCTAGGCTAAAGACATTCAAACTCAATTTTTCACACCTCCACACATTTTATGTTACTGTGCATGTCCTGTGTTAAGTCAGTACTTTCGCAATAATAGCTAAGAAACAGCTTTATTTCAACTTTTATTTACTATATCAGATTTTCAGTGGGTCAAAAGTTTACATACATTTTGTTAGTATTTGGTGGCGTCACCTTTTATTTGCTTCTCACAATACTCGCTTTTTCAAGACACGCTTTTTCAGTTCAGTCCACAAATTTTCTAAGTGATTCAGGTCAGGGTTTTGTGTGATAGGCACTCTAAGTCTTTCACTTTGTTGTCTTTAAGCCTTTTTGTTACAACTTTGGAGATATGTTTAGGATCACTGTCCTGCTGGAAGACCAAGTTGCGACCAAGTTTTAATTTTTCTGGCTAATGTCTTGATGTCTTCCTTCAGTACTTCTAGAGTAATGCACAATATGATGCTGCCACCCCCATGCTTCATATTTGGGATGGTGTCCTTTAGATCAAAACCCTCATCCTTTTTCTTCTACACACAGAAGAACATGACCAGAGAACACTCCTCCAAAAGGCTGGTGATCACCTGCAAACCTGAGTCTGGCTTTTTTATGCCAGTCTTGGAGTAGGGGCTTCTTCCTCCTGTGACAGCCTTTCTTAACGCTAGATGTACATACTTTGGTACCTGATGCCTCCAACTCCTTCACCAGTTCCTTTTTTGTTGTCTGGTTTTCAGCTGAACCTTTCAGACTAAAGCTCATTCATTCCGTGGGAGGTAAACAACAATGTAGTTCTGTGTGTTCCCAAGATTTATATATTTGCATATAATTGTTTGTACAGGTGCTAGTGGTACCTTCCTTTGTTTGGAAATTGTTCCTAAGGAGGAACCGGACTTGGGGAGGTCCACAATTTATTTAGTTGTAATTTTGGTCTTGCCCACAACTGAAGCAACTATTAAGTGCTCCTCTTTTCTTTTTCTTCTTCTTTTCGGATCACCATAATACAAATACTTTTCAAAATTCTCAACCATGATTAATATAAATTCTGCAATAGTAAAGATTAGCAGAAAGCAGTAAAAAGATCACCTGAGTCAAAAACATGAATCTGAGGCTGCAGTGGACACAGACTCACCAAACAGAATCAACTGTCTAGTTTCAGTGCTCCTGTGCCCACTGTAGTCTCAGACTCCTGTTCTAGGCTGACAGGAGTGGAACATGATGTGGTCTTCTGCTTTTGTAGCCCATCCACCTCCAGGTTTGACATGTGCATTCTGAGATGCTTTTCCACTCACCATGATTACAAAGAGTGGTTATCTGAGTTACCATAACCTTCCTCAACCCCCACCCAGGCCAGAAAAATCCCTTCTCAAATTATTGTCTATTATTAACTGAAAAAAGACAATTAAATTAAAACAAAACCACAGACTTATAATACAGTAAATCACAAATTGCTGGTCTAAATGTCCCTCCTGAAACCATGAATGAGCAAACAGCATTTTAAATCACTGTCCAATTATAATTACCATCAAGATGATTTGTAAAGTGTTACAGCAGACACTTCATTGTGGGCCTATTAAATTTTTTTTCCTTTTCCTAGTCAAAAATTTCAATTGAATACCTCTGCTAGAGACTGTTGCATGAAAATCCCAGGAGATCAGCAGTTTCTAAAACACACAAACCAGCCTGTCTGGCACCAACAACCATGCCAAGGTCAAAGTCACTGAGATCACATTTTCCCTCATTCTGTTGTTTGCACATTAACTGAAGCTCTTCACCTGTATCTGCATGCTGTTATACACTGCATTATGATCGGAAAATTGCATGAATGAGCAGGTTTACAGATGTCCCTATTAAAGTGGCCAGTGAGTGTATATGTTTTTTTGTTTTTCATTAACAAATTTATTAATCCATATTAACAAATTTATCAAGATCATATAAAAAACATGGCAAGACTCACCGCACCAGGTCCATGCCGAGCAGCGCTTCCTCCGGATTTACAGGTTCACGGGTCCACACGGCCTCATTCCCTACACACACGCCGTGTTCGTTGGCTCCCATCTCAGCCCCCCACAGCCAGGCAGGCCTGCTCAGCACCACCGCATGTGTGTGCTCCACTTGTGGGATTGAGATGTATGTGCACTGGAGGGGAAATGTAGAGCCCGGTCAGTCATGGTTCAGTATTTACAGATTCGTTCCCCCACACTCTGTTCTGTTCTCACACTGCACATACGTAGTATTTTATAGCATAAAAGAGTGCAAGTTAACGTTGAGTTAATATATACTGAAATTTCCCAGCAGTGCCAACATGAGTAGATCCCCATAGTGCTTAGTGATCTCCTCGTAGTGTGTTCAGCTGCTTTATGTCATGTGGAAACAGGATCCGCTTACCTCCACTGTGGCGCCGGGGCTATGGGAGGCAGCAGGGTAGTAAACCACTTCCTGCACCTCGTCCCTTGGTCGATCAGAATTCTTACCAAATATCACATGGTCATATTTAGAACCGGGCGGCAGAGATACAAAACAGTCACATGACTGGGGTGGTTCGGCCATCCTAAAATAAATCAAAGTAACGTAAAATGTAAAAACATCTAAAATTATGATATTTACTCCTATTATACACACACCACCTTCTCACAAATTAAACACTCCAGCAATTCATGCATTGCATGACGGAGGTCTGTGATAAAAATCAGACAAACCAGCATTTATTAAGTATGAAAACACACAACAGGTTGTGCTGTTGCATGAAATTTATTTTCATATTAAATTTATTATTAGCTTCATATAAGAACACAGCCTGAAGTGTGTTATTCCATCTACAGTCAGGTCAATAAGTATTTGGACAGTGACAGTTTTCGTAATTCTGCCTCTGTACACCACCACAATGGATTTGAAATAAAGCAATCAAGCTGTGATTGAAGTGTAGACTTTCAGCCTTAATTCAAGCGGTTTAACAAAAATATTATATTAACCATACAGGAATTACAACCTTTTTTTTTTTTTTTTTTTTTTACAGAGACCCTCCATTTCCACAGGCTCAAACGTAATTGGAAAATTAACAATCATAAATATTAAGATTATTTTTAATAATTAGATGCAAATCCTTTGTAGTCAATGACTGCCTAAAGTCTGGAACCCATGGACATCATCAAATGCTGAGTTTATGAAATACGAAAATTGTGTCACTGTCCAAATAATTATGGACTTGACTGTATCACATCAATTTGCCAAAGATTAAATTTTTAATTTATTAATGGACAAAACATCACACTATTTAACCGTTTATAGTTACATTTAATGTTGTGGAACGTCCACGAGACAAGTTAGGTCCTGTTAGCACTTATAGCAGCTGTAAACACGTTTTACTCTCTTTTATTCTCTCAGTTACTGGTTCTGAGAAAACCAGAAAGTGTAAACTCCTCTGTGCGGAAAACTATTTTACAGACTGTTATAGCTCTTATAGTATAATAGTAGACCCTCTTTCTCACTCTCTCATTGCTATATGCTTTGCTTACACTCTCATGCACTTTCACTCTCTCCCTCCTGATTGGCTGCAGCTCCTGCCAGTCACAATGTGGCCAGACTTCTTTCAGCTTGCGCATAATGACATATCTGAGCTAGCATATGACATATGAGGACAAATATCCCACCAAATCAGACCTGATACAGCTGACCCTACATTCACAATAGCAGAGCAAGAGTGGGACAAGTGACATTTGAACTGAGATTTTCTTGCTTCTATGCAAATTAGGTATGATGAGGTAAAGCAACATTATTCATTTGTGAGTTCAATCAGGTGACTCAGAGTAGGAGAATGACCTGTACGCGTTCAGTAGAACTCTCCAGGATTACAGTTAGGCACCTTTGCCCTTCCATAGACACTAATTACTAACTAATTCAAAGGCAGAGTTATACTTCAACTCCAGGATAAATGATTTGCTAATTTGTGTTTCATTCATTTATCAATCCACCAGCAATCGGCTGTAGAAATACACTACATAGCCAAAAGTATGTGGACACCTGACCATCACAGCCATGTGTGTTTCTTCCCCAAACTGTTGCTACAACACTCGAAGCACACAATTGTATAGAATGTCTTTGTATGCATGCGGCATTTCAATTTCTCTTCACTGGAACTAAGAGGCCCAAACCTGTTCCAACATGACAATGCCCCTGTGCACAAAGAGAGCTCCATGGTTTGACAAGGTTGGAGTGGAAGAACTGGAGTGTCCTGCACAGAGCCCTGATCTCACCCCCACTGAACACCTTTGCGAACATTGACTGCATCCATGCCACATCACCAACATCAGCGCCTGATCTCACTAATGCTCTTTTGGCTGAATGATCACAAATCCCCACAACCACACTCCAAAATCTAGTGGAAAGCCTTCCCAGAAGAGTGGAGCTTATTATAACAGCATCTGGAATGGGATGTTCAACAGGAATCTGGAGTTTAAACAGGGGAGTCAGAGCACCAAGAAAAATCACTTGTATGGATTCAGGAGAAATCTCTAGGATTACACAGACATCACATCCTGACTAACTGGCAGATTTCATACTCAAACTCCAGGATGCATTCATCTATCATTCCACTTGCAATAGCTTTTAGAAATAGCTAGTGGTCCCTTCGTTTCTTTCCTCTGGTTTAAGGTTAATATTGATTTCGTTTTAAACTGTATGATTTATGGAAGGGGGGCATGGTGGCTTAGTGGTTAGCTCTGTTGCCTCACACCTCCAGGGTTGAGGGTTTGAATCCTGCCTCCTCTTGGTGTGTGTGGAGTTTGCATGTTCTCCCCGTGCTTCAGGGGTTTCCTCCACGTACTCCGGTTTCCTCCCCCAGTCCAAAGACATGCACTGTAGGCTGCCTGGCATTTCCGAATTATCCGTGGGGTATGATTGCGCCCTGCGATGGGTCAGCACCCTGTCCAGGGTGTCCCGAGTCCCCTGGAATAGACTCCAGGTTACCCTGAGACCCTATAGGATAAGCGGTACAGAGGATAGATGGATGGATGAAAGGATGGATTTCTGGAAGATTTAGGATTTAGACCATTTCTAAAATGGCAACCCCAAAACAAAGTCTTTCTGTAGTCAGTTCATGTTAGATAGTGCATTAACTAAGATGAATGAGCGACAGCATTCGTGTTAAAGCTGGAAATGTGTCTTTTTGTTTGTTATTGAACACACAGGGATGATGAAGGAGATTAAACACCCACCAGTGTTAGCCTTAATTCTTCCCTCGAGGCTTATCAGCTAACCTCAAGCAGCAGCACAGACAAATACAAACCTGCTACCCGTCAAATACACCTGTCACAGCTGAACAAGCAGCTCGACATGACAGTGTTTGTCATTTAAATGGCCTGTTTGCTCTAACCGCATCATCCTAACACATACACACACACACACACACAGGCTACAGCAGTGTATCACATCAACACGACGCCCGCGCGCACGAGCTCCTTACACTTCCTGTGTAGGGCTTCATCAAATTCCTGTAAACTTATGCACCAAATCAATGAAGTTTTTACCTTTTGTTTCTTCTTTAAAGGTCCAGATCCGGCAGCTAGCAGGTACAGGAAAAAGCAGGGCTCTGTCTGGCAACCTGCTGTTAAAGTGGTGTCAAAATAAAAGCCACCTAACGGCTAGTTCCCAAGAAAATCCCTGCTGAGAAAAACAATAGAAAGCTTCATAGAATGCTTTTTTAATGGTTTTAATGGAACTGTAATGGTGCCTGTGGGTCTCTACTGGTAATCTGTTGCCTTCTATTAATAGCATTTTATTATGTCTAGTGGATACTATTATGGAGCAGTAATGGTAATGGTTTTAATGGTCAGCTGATGGTTTGTAATGGTATTTGTAGTGGAAACCATTAGAATTTCTGTGATGGTTTCAATTTTTTTTTTCAGCAGGGTCACAAATGAAAAGTTGGTTAATAGCTCCCACATTAAGAGAGGAATAAATCATGACAGGGTGTGCTGTTATAGGAAAATAATCAGTGAGTGGTGTGATATGATGCAGAGAGCCATTACAGCTAAGAAGTTGATTATTTTCCAATAACAACACATCCTGAAGTGTTTTATTCTTCAGTAGTTTGCCAACAGTTTTTTTTAATTTTTTTATTTTAATTTATTCAGTGACACATCATACTTTTAAGTGTTTATAGTTACATTTAATATTGTGGAATATCTGTGAGATAAGTTCCTGTTATCACTTACACTCACCAACACTTTATTAGGAACACTACACTAATACTGGGTAGAGCCTCCTGTTGCTCGCAAAAAAGCCTCAATTCATTGTGGCGTGGATTCCACAATTCCCGATAATGATAAAAATCACGTTGACATCATTGCATCACACAATTCCTGCAGATTTTTCAGGTGCGCTTTCATGCTGTGAATCTCCCGTTCTACCACATCCCAAAGGTGTTCTATTGGATGCAGATCCGGTGACGGGGAAGGCCACTGAAGAACACTGAACTCAGTGTCATGTTCATGAAACCAGTTTGAGATGACTTTTGCTTTGTGACATGGTGCATTATTAAGCTGGAAGTAGCCATTAGCAGATGGGTAAACTGTGGCCATGAAGGGATGCACACGGTCAGCAACAATACTCACATAGTCTGTGGCATTCAAGAGATGATTGATTGGTATTAATAGCCCAAAGTGTGCCAAGAAAACATTCCCCACACCAATACACCACCTCCACCAGCCTGGACTGTTGACACAAGGCAGGTTGGGTCCATGGATTCATGCTGTTGGTGCCAAATTCTGACCCTATCATCCATGTGCCTCAAGGTTTGATGTGTTTTGCTTTCTGAGATGCTTTTACTGCACACCACAATTGTACAGCGTGATTATCTGGGTTACTGTAGCCTTACTGTCAGCTTGAATCAGTCTGGCTATTCTCTGTTGACCTCTCTCATCAACAAGGCGTTTGCATTCACATAACTGATCAATTCTCAGTAAACTCTAGATACTGCTGTGTGTGAAAATCCCAGGAGATCAGCAGTTATAGAAAAACTCAAACCTGCCTGTCTGGCACCAACAGTCCTGCCACGGTCAAAATCACTGAGATCACATTTTTTCCCCATTCTGATGGTTGATGTGAACATTACCTGAAGCTGCTGGCCCGTATCTGCATGATTTAATGCATTGCACTGCTGCAACATGATTGGCTGATTAGATAATTGCATGAATGAGTAGGTGTACAGGTGTTCCTAATAAAGTGCTCAGTGAGTGTACATTATGGCAGCTATAATCTATCCTTTTTTTCCCTGTATCTCTCTCTCTCAAAGTTAATAAGACAAAAACAAAACAATCACAGCTTGTCATGTTGCCCAAAATCCTCTGTCCTGAAGACTTTTCTGTGAGTAAAAAATTACTGACTGTTACAAAGTGCTAACAACTGGGATTCCTTCCCTAAATGTTTAATGGACCCCTCCTTACAGCTTCCCTAAATAAACTATTATTAAATAACAACTTTATTAAATAACAACACAATTGATAATCTGTTTATTAGTAGCCTTAGATTATGTGGATGAAAAGGTTCTTCGGCAGCGATTGATGCAGAATTTTACAACGGCTTCAAATGTGGCTCAGGCAATCAGATTTCAGAACTGAAACTATCCCTTTTACAGTAATGGGATCCATCACACCTGATCATCACACCCATATATGCGTCTTCCCCAAACTGTTGCCACAATGTTAGAAACACACAATTGTATAGAATGTCTCTGTATGCTGTAGCTTTTCAATTTCCCTTCACTGGAACTAAGAGTCCCAAACCTGTTCCAGCATGTCAATGCCCCTGTGCACAAAGCGAGCCCCATGAAGACATGGTGTGTGAAGGTTGGAGTGGAAGAACTCGAGTGTCCTGCACAGAGCCCTGACCTCAACCCCACTGAACACCTTTGGGATGAACTGGAACACCGACTGAACCCCAGATCTTCTGACCTCACATGGCCCCACTAACTACAGCAAACAGTTGAGCAAACATTGGTCGAACATTTTTTTTTTTTTTTTATTAACAGTATTCATTATTTAGAGACACTGGATTTCTTCAGTTCGTTATTACCTGATGTTAGGTAATGTAATGCTAGTGTATTTCATAAGATGTAGCCTACTCTTGTTAGATCTCAATATTTTTTGTAGCTTGCTAGACAATAAACCAATGTTGCTTAGTTGTGTGCCTTTTATGATGGATGACGAACCATGATGACTTAGGCCATCCACAGATATCAACTGACAGGAGAGTCACAGGGGAATATCGGGACATAACCAAGCCATAGTAGTCATGGCCATACGTAGAGCTCATGCTTATATTATCCAGGTCATTCCTTGTATGCAGTGACTTTTGTACTTCAAGGCATTAAAAAAGTTGTACACGCATTTATGGTGAGTGTTTAAGTATTGAGTACAGTGTTATTATCAAGACCTACTGCTATGTACAGTATAATGTGCTGAGAGATGCATAACTTAAAGCATTCAGAAACCAAAAAACAAAATTCACCACAAATCCTCATCATAACACACACACAAAAAAAAAAAAATAAAATCTGACACTACAACAAAATTTACAACTGAAAAGGTTCTAGCACATTTTAACAAGTGTGTGTATGTGTGTGCAAACTCTCATGGTAGATATATCATAAACAAAAAAAAAAACCCTGCTTTAGAGTTGACGTGAGATGGAGTTCTCCAGTGATATAAAAGGCACTGCGTACAAGAAATGACACCTTTATTAGTCCTGTGTTGTCGTGCCACATCTCCCTCAGGGACACTGCAATACACTCACAGGTGAGTTACAAGGTCATTTATATGGACATTTTTGTAATTTTGTAAATTGTTTCCAGATTTCCACAACACATTGATAAGTAGGTGGTACCAAGTGCCATCTTCTCTGCTGTCCTGTGCCAGTCACAAATAGATCAATGAAACAAAGTCTGGCTTTGTCCTTGGCTTCACTCTTGACACTTGAGAGGAGAATGCTGGCTCAGGGATCCTGAACAAGTCCAGCCTTCTGCTTCATGGGAAATCAATGCCCTGATGGACAGAGTAAAGGCAGGCTGACACACTGTAGCTCATCTGTTAAAATGCACAGTCAGTAATTGTACCTATATCCAAGTCTTAGTCATTCTGCACTGAGTGAGCAGTCAGATATGAAGCTCGCAGGACAAATAAAGACCACGTTGCATGATGCATTTAGAGCACTGATTTATATGAATTCTACGTCTGGGTTACTTTTCCAGTGGATCATATTCATGGATTCATTGAAATTATTAACCACAATTCCAAACTACAAAAGAAAGCAGACATGCTACAATGAAAGAAAAAGTGTCTTTATTTAGAAATTCACAGTTTCTATTGGCACTACATCATTGTAGTTACAGTTACACCTGTTTCCAAAAAAAAATACTGTGTGTCTCATCCTCACAGATAATCTGGTGTAAAATTTGGCATCTTCTACTGGCCACTTCAATACACAAACCCATGGCCACTAGAGGACACCAAGAAAAGCATTGGAAGGAGAAGCACTTTAAACAAGGGCTAGTGTATTTAATAATAATAAAAAAAAAAAAGAAAAAGAAAAAAAAAAAGGCATGAGGAGTTCTCCAAAGTGCTGAGGGAGTGAGAGCCTGAGACACAGGGCTCTAATCACTGGGGTTATATGGTTAATTAATCTTCTTCCACACAGTTTAAAACACCCATACACACTCGAAACAAATTACAAACAAGTACATTTTCATATACATTCAAAACAATATAGAAAGGAGAACATGATTAAACAGAGAACATTATAAAACCTCCCTCTGAATGTGGAATAACTCAGTGAAATCACATTTAGATGGTGTGTTCAAAACCACCTGAACCTTTCCCTTTGTTACCATTCAGACAAAGTTCACATTCCTTCGAAAGCACTGATCAGAGACAAGGTGAAATGAATGAGTGAAAAAATTACCCAAACGACTAAAGACACTACACATGAACAAATGACTTAATGGCATAAATCTAGAGTGGGCTGTTGAGCGGTCCAGTGAGCCAGTCAAAGACGGAGACACACACACACACACACACACACACACACACACACACGGGGACACAGATAAAAGTGACAGACAAAGAGAACATGACACAGTAAAAGAATGCCAATAAAGGTGTGGCTTCATGCACAGTGGCGTACATAGGAATGAGAAAGATACAAGTTTAGAAATCAGCAGGAACAGCAGCTTTCCACACACACACAAAGGATTCTTAAAATTGCAACCAATACAATGAAGAACTCATCCGAACAGATCCATCAACAAACACCTATAACACAAAATGGCTTTTTTTTTTTCTTTTTTTTCTCCTCAGGAAGAGCCAGACGCATGTGTTTTACCCAGTGTCTGACATCTGGCTCATCACATACTAGGAATACTAAGAATAATGATAATGAAACTAGTCAAATATTAAGGATGTGTGTGATGTGTAGTGGGTGGCATTTGGCTAGCGCTCAGACTCCAGCTTCTCAGAATTACATAAAGAGGAAGGAAGAAAACGAGAAAACCACAGGCGTACCATTGCATGTTTCACAACTTGGTGTGTGTATTCTGTGTGTGCGCACATGCGCATGTGCACAATACTGATTTTCAATAAATATTGAGGACACCCCACAGGGGCACTGTAAGGGCTAAAACGTCCTCTGTTAACCCATGACCTTAAGTTCAACCCAAGTCAACAGTGACATTGTAATAAATAAATATATAAATAAAACAGTACACACAGAGTTCACTGTGCAGGGGGGTCAGGACAAACAATATATATAGAATTATTTATGTATTTATTTATTTGTACCTGTAACAGATATGTACATGGAACTGGCCATTTGGAATAAAACTAGGAATAAACTTGCCTCACTGTCATAAAAGAACTAAAGCTGTCTAAAAGCACAGAAAGCTGAAGAAACAACCTGGAGTCTGGAGTCTGCAGTAAAATGCCTGAATGAATTTCATAACTTCTATTATTGTGTCTTTCCAATCTATACGTGTGTGTTTAAGTTTGCGGAGTTCAGGCCCTGCCTGAACTTGTTAAATTAACACTTCAAATCACACAGAGAGAGAGAGAGAGAGAGAGAGAGAGAGAGAGAGAGAGAGAGAGAGAGAGAGAGAGAGAGAGAGAAATGAAAAGGCAAGGAAAATGGCTGGATCTGTTCTTCATTCAGTTCTGCTCATTGGACTGATGGATGTTAAAGTGCTACAGAGCCACTTGCTACGTGATGCACATACACTCACACACACACACACACACACTAACGCACATACACACACATGTACACTGGTCCCACTACACAGTGACTAGACACAACTAGAGGTACACATACACCCACACAGAAGAAAGAGCCTACAAGAGGGAGTGTGAAAGTAAAAATAAACTTGTTTCCCAACAACCGAGGGGAAAGTGTGAACACTAGAGAATGAAGCTAACACTGACCATACTGAAAATCAGAGTGGGTGTGAAAGGAAGAGAGTGGACAGAGATCTGTGGTAGTGTGTAGGAAGAGAGTCTGGAGAAAGTCCACTCCTGGCCTTCCATTGCTGTCCGGCTGGTCCACTTGTGTATTATTTAAAAAAAAAAAAAAAAAAAAAAAAAAAAAAAAAAAAAAAAATCTCAGCGACTCAGAGACTCAGTCATACTTCTCAAAAGTTAGTCATTTTTTTTGTATCCCACCCCGTTTAGAAATAAAATAGAATTTCTCTCCAAAAATGACAGAAAACAATATAAGGACCCTTCACCTTGATCTGTGGTCTGTTTTTAGTTTGTTAACGGACAAATAAAGGCACATAAAAGAGGAGAGGATTTTAGAACGAAAGGATAGAAATACTTGAGAGAAACGAGGGTCGTGTTACTGTCGTGGAGTCCAAATTTCTCTCTGTGCTTGAGCATACGTGGCAGAGTCTGGCTCAGTGAATAGTGTGAGAGGAAGGAAGAGAAAGAGAGAAAGAGTGAGAAAAAACACAACACAAAAACGTCCGCCCCTTTCCTCCTAGCTGACGGAGCGCTTCAATCACTTTTTCAGTCTATAAAGCTGTGTGTTACACGAGTGTGTGATATAGTGCTGAAGAAAGGGTTCTCAGACATGGCCAGTGACAGCCGTTACTCCAAAAGTCCCCATGCCGAGTTCCTGTTTTCCCTTCATCAGCTGCTGAAGCGTCGGCATGACGCACGTTGCCACTGGAAGTGGGGTGTGCAGTAACCCTGCCCCATAGCGCCCATGTGATTGTGGCTGCTGTTGCTGATCAGCCATCTTAGACCGCCTGCGCTTAAAAGACCTCTTCTCTGTCTTGCTCTTGGCCATTGGGAGCTGCCCGTTATTTAGACCCACACAGTGGCCGTTAACGGAAGGGATGCTGGAGCTGGACTCATCCGATGCTGTAGATGAGGAGGAGGAGGAAGATGAGCCTTCAGAGCTGCCCTCGGCTACGACCCCTCTGGATGAGCAGGTGGATGCGTCGCCGTCGCAGGTTGTTGGCAGGAACTGAGGCATGCTTACACTCTCCCTTTCAGGGCTGCAGTTAGCAACTGTCACAGACATTTTCTCTCCTTTCATTTTGCAGCGCTTTTTCTGTCAGAGGGACGACAGAGAGAAAAATATTTCAGTACATGCAGACACAATATACATAATTATCTACAGCTGTAGAAAACCACCTTTATGAAAAGAATGAAGACAGACAAGCAAGTAGTTCAGGTTAAATGATAAAATACAAATTGGAACAACAACTACAAAAAAAAAAAAAAAAAAAAAAAAAAAAAACCCACAGCATCAACTCCAAAATTATTGGCACCCTGTATAAAAATGAGCATCAATGAATTTACAAATGTGCAACACTTGGAGCAAAGTACAGCTTTATTTTAACCCAGTTGCCCTTATTCGTCAAAGTTGCATATGGGCAAATCTGATCGTAAGATGAACAATTCCACAGACAGTTTCCTTATTTAAAAAAAAAAAAAAAAAAAAAAAAAAAAAAAAAAAAAAAAAAACTTGTCTTGTCAAGGTGTGTGCAAATTTGAGCGTACCATTAAAACAGTCTGACAAAATGTCGTATCCCGGTTAGTGTTACAGTGAATCCCGAGCCTGTCCGGGGAACGCTGAGCTTGAGCATACGCCTACATGAAGTGTGTGTCTTAGCATACAAGACACAATTCTGCACAAGTTTTTCTTAAATCTCTTTCTTACCATTACACATTTTCAATATTTGAAAAACTGATAGGAGGAGTATTTGTATAAAAGTTCGTTCTGGTCCACTAATTTGATTGGACAAGTGGGGCTCCAAGAGTTCCAGATTTGTACACAAGAGCTGCTGCTGTAATCCTAAATACTGTCCTTATTTACAATCTGTAACAGTGAAAATAAATTTCACTGTTCATCACTCTGCTCGTCTGCGTTCACTACATGAAATTCCAATTCCAGCAATAATTTGTTACGCTGAAATGGTTACTACACTTACTACGGGCTGTCAGTCAGTCTGTGGGTTGCAAGGCAACAAATAACCATCCATAACCTATCCAGCTGTGGCTTCTCTGGGAACTATTTTCATTGTCAGAGCAAAAATAAACAAAATATTTCCTCATATTGAGTCTGAAATTTCAGTTACTCAGTATTAATTTCTTGTTCATATAACTGCTGTATAAAAGCAATCACACTTGCAATTGTGCTGTTGTACTGATTATCAGCAAGACTGTGATTCGGCTAGGCAGGAGGTCACAGCCGCACTGATACTCAATACAACAGCACGAGCGCAAGTGTGATATTGCTTATATCGCCTATATCAGGGGTTTGCACAACTATTAATTTTTACAAGTTGTCCAGTGGGCCATTTTTATTCGCATACTTTCCTAGAGTAAAGAAAAAATCTTCCAAGTGTGTTAGATGTAAATGCCTGCATTTCTTTACCATCTGCCTCACTGATTTTTTTTCACCGCCTTACTAGTCAACATCCCAGTGTCAACTAGTTAATGGAAAACTATTCTATGGAGGGTGGGAGAAAAAAAAAAACTTTATTCAGTATAATAAATTTCATCACCTAATAGTGCTTACAGTTAAATAGTTTCTGTAATTCCTTTTTTTCCCCCTAGAAACTTGTATACTACTTTGACCCTTCAAAGGATCATAAAAATGCTGAAGTAACCCTGGCAGAATTTGAGTTTGATACCCCTGGCCTACAGTATACTATTAATATCAATTAAAGCATTGCATAAGACAATGCTTTTGGCTCATCCTTTCCATAACTGAAGCAGCCCAGTTTTTTAAGGATTCCAAAAAGAATTTTGACAACCCCTGAGCACCTCTAACTCAGCTTCACTGACAATGACAGGATTTACTTCCTCAGACTGTAGCCTGCTGTATTTTTTCCTTTTATTGAGTAATTAGGTGTGTTGCATGTAAATCAGATGGTGTGCCGTATGCATATGAGCTGTGAAAAAGGATTAGCTGGAGGGAACGTGTTTTTAAGAAGCTGATGCTGATTTCAGTGGAGCTCACATCACAGCTCATTTTGATTATTTCATGAATCAGACACAGAATTATTCTTATGTCATTCTGTGAGCTCAAATCAAAGCTCATTTCTATGCAACTCTTAATATTTGAATAATGAATTTTTTTTTCAAATGCGCTTTCTTTTTTTGCAAAACACTACTTTAAAATGTACATGTAGATGGATCTTGCAATACCACAAAAAGCATTTTAAGCTCTTTTACATTCTTAGGTTTGTTCAGTGGATGTTTATTTGGAGACAATATCTTGTTTAAAGATTCATCTATGGTCAAGTCTTAACCTCTAGCTTTTGCGGAGCATCTGAGGCTGAGATTAGGTTTTATTATGCTGGTGCTGTCTCAGTGAAAATCTGACTCACTGAATAAAACTCAGTCATGTATATACCTGTCTTTTTAAAGGGTACCAGTAATTCAGGAGTTGACGGCATATTACCACAACAACTAAATTTCCTGAAATGAACCACACAAAACAAGGTAAGGACAAAGAGGAAAAGTAGAAGAGAAAAAAGTACTAATAAGAACAAGTTCTGGTGAGTCTTGTGAGCACACTGTCAAATAAATTTCAGTCAGAGAGAGAAGTGGTTGAATTGGACCAGTATGAAACAAACTGCTGGGGCTGTGTTCCAAAACACTCACTTGTTCTTAAACACATGTGTGCACCAAATAAAATGTTTTCTACATTACGTAGAAATGTTGATCACTTGGTTACTTTGTCATGTTTATGTTTTAAGACTCTTTTGTTTGGTATGTTTTCCTGAACCGAACAAGTGAGTGATTTCGAAACTCAGCCCCGAGTGCACAGCAGCCTACCACCGCAGGCAAAATGGACACTGTACCTTTTTCTCTGGAGAAAACCTTAGAGGTTCTACAATGTACAAGTCATCAGGACCTACTAAAGAGGGGAGAGAGGGGGCCAGGTTAAAGGAATGATATGGCAACTATGAACATGTACAAGCATGACTTTACTTGCAAGTAGTAGGACTTACTGCATAACAAATGATCAAAATACACAACTCAAAACGTGCTTGCATTTTGTATGAAAAACATTTCCTCAATTACTGGAAGACTTCAATCATATCTGAATTGTACAAGTGTCAGTTTTTACTACTTGCAAATGTTAAATGTGAGCCAGCCCCAAGCTTTTAAAAAAAAAAAAAAAAAAAAAAAAAAAAAAAAAGACACCCTTTGCAACTTTGGAGACAATAGACCAAAGGTGCATACACACCCACACTACAGCATTCTCACCACAGACAGTTATACATGTGATCAGAAGTGATCTTTAGACCTCCACATGGCTGTTTTTTTTAAAATAGCTCACTTGTTCTGCAGCTCTATGTTGTAGTAAGAGGGGAGTAAGAGGGGAGAAGCCATGCGGAGCAAGTTGCTAATTTTTTAACATGCTAAGCTTTTATGGAACAGTGCAAAGCCACAGTCACACTGTAAAATAACAGAGCAGCATATAGATCCATTAACTATGATGAACTAAGACATTTTCTTCAGGAGAAACATCTCATATTGTGTGAGAAGACGTACGGTTAGGCCTTTATGCTGCATCGACAGATGAATGTGGTGCAATAGGACAGGCTAGGCGTACATGACATACATGGGTGGATGTGTTTTGAGAAAGCAAGATGGAGAGAGAAAGAAAGAAGCAAGAGAAAGAGTGTAAGGTAGAGAGCAAGAGAGAGCAAGAGAGACAAACAACCTACAGATACAGAGAGAAAGAAACATCCTTGTGTTTGTGTTTTAAGAGAAAACTCTTACCATCTGAAGGGGGAAGCTGAAATGATTTGGACCGTATGAGAGGGCATGAAGTTTTCCGCTTCAGACTCATGTCATCATAAGAGGAGAAACACCTGGAAATGAGAGTGAGAGAAAAAACAAAGAGCATGTCATTGGTGGTTTGTAGGTGTGTTTCAACTGGATTCTCCTAAGCATAAAGCTGTTGACAGACGATTAAAGAATAACAAGTGCAAGTAACCATCAAATCGGGGGAAAAGAAAAAAACAAAACACTATTTCTTTCTAGGACACTCTGCACCTCAAGGGCTGCAGAAAGGTGTTAAAAGGACAGTAAGCTATAAATCAACTTCTTAACAGGGTTGTCAGTTCAAGGTTTTGCCACTTTTTCCTTTTTTCCTGGATTTTGTCCGCAGGTTGGTGCACAGCCTCTCGTTCCATTTCCAACATTAGCACTGTATTACATTTTTTCAGTAGTAGTTATCCTGCTAGTCTTTAAAATCAGTGTATAGTGTACAGTCTGGAAGAGGCATATTTTCATAACGGGGTCTATTTCAGCTGCTTTTGTAATGCAGCTCCTGCAACCTATAAACAGAACAATACACAGTGTGGAGAGTTTAAAAAGAGAAAAAAAAAACTCAGAAAGGAGATATTCAGGAGGTGTATGTACTCAACCCAATGTGTCTTTCTTACTCCAAACTAGCTGTTTTGTAAGAAGTATCCCACCAGGTTAAGAGTGTGGGTGTAACTTTGCATCAGGATTGCGTGTCTGTGCGTGTACCTCTTGGGACTGGGGTAGTGGTTGCTCACGGGGATCGAAGAGCTTCTGTTATTGGAGGAGCTGCAGCAGCACTGCATACACAACAGCAGGCCCAGAGCCAGACACAACACCAGAGACACCACCAAGTAACTCTGCCTGTCCGACACCTGCAACACAGTTGTAAACTAATAGATCCTGACAGACTGGACATGGACAGGGCAGGTGTACAGATGTGTGTGTGTGTGTGTGTGTGTGTGTGTGTGTGTGTGTGTGTGTGTGTGTGTGTGCGCGCGTGTGTGTATACCTCTCTCTGTAACTGGCCCACAGTGACAGACAGGTTAAGCATGAGCTTGGTGACATTCTCCAGCTGGCTCTGCAACATCTGGATGGCCTCTGTCTGTTTCTGATCCTGCATGAGCACACAAACAACTTTATCACCTAAAAATTAATCCGACATGGCATACGTGCCTTCACCTACACTTCTCAGGCAACATCCTGCATGCCATTTTGAGATTTATGTGCAGAGATAGAATGCTACTGACCTGCTCCTCTGCGATTCTGGAAGTGTTCTGCAGTTTAATGATGGTCTTATTGAACGCCCGCTGCATCTCCTCCATTTGTTTACGATACCTGAGTGACAGCAAGACAGACCACAAAACGTCAGTGTGTAAACAATATACTATTGGCACTTCTTCCACAATACTGAGCTGAATATTAAATAACAGGAGATGTGGCACTTAAAAGGTGCATTATGTAAGATTTCTCATATTTTGTCAAGATTAGGTCTCTATTGAGGTCTCTATTGAGCCTGCCCCATTTCCCCATCCATGAACACAAAGTGGTGGTTCAACTTGAGTTAGCATTAACAAGGATCGTCATGACATCACTTTCAAGCACATGTAAACACTATAAACAGGCAAAATCTGGCTTAATACAGTCGTATTAATAAGCCTGTAAAATCTGGGATGAGTTCATATTTCTGAATATTCAATATACATGAGAGTATTAAATATTAACATAATAAATTAGGTATTAGCATTATTTAATAATCATCAGTCAAGCACTGTCAGAAACATTCAAAAGACATTTTATTTTTCCAGATTTAGTGCTGCAAAATCAGGTCAATTTAAGGGCCACCTTCGTCAAAGTATCATATGCTAACACGTCACTGTGCAGTATTTTTAGCCTGCCGTCACAGTAAATGTGTAAAGGATTCGGTGCTGCAAAATGAAAGAGTTTTTTCCTCCATGCCTGAAGAAACTGATGATTCTTGTCACGTTTCATGCAGTGGAGTTTCAGTGGTTGAGCTTTGAAAAGTAATCTGTATGCAGCAAAGTACCTTTGTAGTGGGATGATAGGAGACCATTAACTGGCTTAATAAAACCTCCCAGAAATCAACTCACTGCCTTGTGAGGGTGATGTGAGATTAAATTAAGTTTAAAAGTGAAATATGATGGTGAGTCTAAGTTGTCAGTGTACTTTATCCTGCCTAGCACACAGCACATCCAAACACACACACACAGCAGCAAATTAGTGTATTGTTCCATACATGTCATTTTTCCAGCATGTGCGGCAGGCAGATTGTATACTCTAATATTATTTGAATATGTACACACACTGAGCACTTTATTAGGAACACTATACTAATACTGGGTAGGGCCTCCCTTTGCTCTCAAAACCGCCTCAATACTTCCTGCCATGGACTCCACAAGATGTTGGAAATATTCCTTTGAGATTCTGGTCCATGTTGACATGATTGCATCATGTAATTCCTGCAGATTTTTCAGGTGCGCTTTCATCCTGTGAATCTCCCGTTCTACCACATCCCAAAGGTGTTCTACTCGATGCAGATCCGGTGACGGGGAAGATACTGAAGAACACTGAACTCACTGTCATGTTCATGAAACCAGTTTGAGATGACTTTTGCTTTGTGACATGGTGCATTATTAAGCTGGAAGTAGCCATTAGCAGAAGGGTAAATTGCAGCCATGAGGGGATGCACACGGTCAGCAACAATACTCACATAGGCTGTGGCATTCAAGCGATGATTGATTGGTATTAACGGCCCAACGTATGCCAAGAAAACATTCCCCACACCATTACACAACCCCCACCAGCCTGGACTGTTGACACAAGGCAGGTTGAGTCCATGGATTAATGCAGTTGGCACCAAATTCTGTCTCTACCATCTGTGTGCCTCAGCAGAAATTGAGATTCATCAGACCAGGCTACATTTTTCCAGTCTTCAACTGTCCAGTTTTGGTGAGTCTGTGCCCACTGCAGCCTCAGCTTTCTGCTCTTGGCTGACAGAAATGAACCCGACGTGGTCTGCTGTTGTAACCCATCCACCTCAAGGTTGATGTGTTGTGCGTTATGAGATGCTTTTCTGCTCACAACAACTGTACAGAGTGATTATCTGGGTTACCATAGCCTTTCTGTCAGCTTGGCCATTCTGTCTCTTGACCTCTCTCATCAACAAGGCGTTTCCATCTGAAGAACTGCCGCTCACTGGATGTTTTTTCTTCATTGTACCATTCTGACTACACTCTAGTGACTATTGTGTGTGAAAATCCCAGTTGATCGGCAGTTATAGAAAGTTATCTGGAGCCAACAATCATGCCATGGTCATAATAATAACGGTAATGTATAAAATGACAGTCCTAACAGTATATAAACAGTAACAGTATAGTTATAAACAGTCATAACAGTAATGTATTAAAAAAAGTCATTTGTAAGGAAAAGTAAGGCAAATAATAAAAGCTATTTAAAATGGCTTAAAAGGGTACTAAAAATGTACAAGTATAAGGCTACTTTGTGTGTGTGTGTGTGTGTGTGCGTGTGTGTGTGCGTGTGTGTGTGTTACCTCTGGCTGAGCTCCTCCAGGTATCTGCTACTGAGCGACATGTTCATCTCCAGGGCTTTGATCCTATTGTTAAGCCTCATGAACACTGACTCCTTCTGGTTGGAGCCATGCACGTGGTTGCCGTTGCCGTTCCCATAGCTCGGCTCGCTTGAGTTCTGCAGCTCAGCGTAGAAGTCTGTGGCGGTGCGCTGTAGTGTGCTCTGCACCTCCTCCATAGGCTCTTCCTGAGAAGCGAGGTGAGCAGCATCGTGCTGCTCCTCAATGCCTGCAGAAGGCTCTGGGCCAGGCACAGGCAGTTCTGTGGGAGGTGGGATTTCTGTAGGCCGGATGTGTGTGGGAATGGAATGGACAGGCTGCTCTTTGGTGGGCGTGAGGAGCTCTGTTGACTCAGGGATGAGAAGTGAAGCGGTGGGAGTGAGGATGAAGGAGGTGGTGGAAATGACGGCGGAACCGAGAGAGGTGCTGCTAAAGGTGAGAGTCTGCGTTTCGGTTACGCGCTCAATGTATCGTGGTATCAGATCTTGGGGCTCATCTGTGGGCAGAGAGTCAGGAATGCCCTCAGTGGGCGTGGCTTTGAAGAGAGAAGTCTCAGAGTAGCTGTGATGGGGAAGGGAGGAGGTATGACTTGGCTCTAATAAAATTGGGGGATCAGTGATTGGATCCAGAGTAACAGGGGGCGTGTCTGCAGGCGCAGTCTCTTCACTTTGTGTCGGCTCTACTTCCGAAGACTTCTCAGAGGGTGACAAGGGGGTTTGATTTAGATTGGGGTCTGGGACTTGCGTTGTTGATAGTGTGTTTGAGTTGGCATGTGCGTGACGCTCTCGGCGTAGCCGCTGCAGAGCCAGCACGGCCGAACAGCAGAGGTGGAGGTGCTCATGGAGGCTGGCTAGGCAGGACAAAGTGGAAAGATGAGAGCAGTAAAAGGCGCTCTCCCTGAGATGTGCCTCTTCGCGACGCCTCTCCTCATCACGTTCCTCCTCCAGTAGGGTCACCGTGGGTGGGGTTGGCTCTTCCTCTTCATCTTCAATGAGGATAACAATGCGACTCTCCTCAGGTGAAGGAGTAGAGGGAGACTCGGGAATGGGTACTTCTGGATCCGGCTTCACCAGAGTGGAATCCAGTTCTGGAGTCTGCAGCCTGGGAATGCAAAGAAAACAACAATCATTCCTACAAACGAATGCAAATACATGCTAATAAGCAGATTATTTCCTGATTCTGGGAGTGACAAGATTATTCAAGTGGCTGTTAAAGCATTATACTATTATACTCTCTGATAAAGAAACCTGCATTTTAGGGTAATAATCAGGTTATTCAGTGCATGTATATGGTTGATCTCAAACTTCTCATCTTTTTTATCTGCACACAAGCACAATCAATATATCAAACATACACTGCTTGACAAATGTAATGCATGTAAGATGTGTGTGTATGTACATGTAAAACATACATTTCTTGTTGCTGCGTGAGTGTCGGGGTTGGTGTGAGTTTTGGTGTAGTTTCGGTGACTTCTGTGATGTTCTCGGTCCCTGATGACATATTACCTACAGAAAGACAGTGACCATACAACACAGAAATAAAAAAGGGAACAGAGGAAAGCAAGAATGGTGTAATAAAGAGGGGGAAAAGGAAAAGCAGCTGCCTGAGGCAGCAAGTCAAGACAGAGAGGAAAGCGTGTGTATGCGTCAGAGGCTCTTCCCCCAGCTGAGTGTAGACCTCCATCTTCCCACAACTCTCCCTCACACACAAAGGAACGCATTGTTCATCAAGAAATGCGACCTCCTCTGGCCAAAACCCATACACATACACAGAATTTACCTTTAACAGAAAACAGGCATACACATCTGGCTCCCAAACAAGAAACAGCAGCAGAAATACAAATTGCGCATTAAGTATTTGGGAGACATTCGGCAATATATAGCAGACAAACACATTAATGAGCACTTTATACTACTAGATCACAGACACTAAAAACATACAATGCAATGAAAAATCAGCATATCCTAACATACACAATATGTTCAAAATATTTCACATATTTTAGTGTTCTGCATTAATGTTTTACATCTTTAAAAAAAAAAGTTACAACAAAAAAGTTACCACAAAGCAAGCAAACACCCTTGTTTGCTCAGGGTCAGCTAATGGTAATGAGTGAAATGTACAAATCATGCAAGGCTAGCTTTATATTCACCTGTGTGAATTTCTAAAGTAATCACTTTGGGCAGGTTTGTTTGTTCTGGACTCCCTTGGAATAAAGCTTATTTGCTCAGGAAAAGGGAAGAAGCTCTACATTTTAAAACTCCATCTCTTAACTCAAAAGCAAACACTGTGCCTAGGTCTGGAAATTGTGACATATTGTAGCATGGAATAAACAGACTACTAATCATTATGCATATATTATTCTATTTAGTATTAAGTATTAGTCTTAACTGCAGTTACTGCAGTACTGTAATCATTTTAGAAGTGTACATCTTTATTTGGAGAATATGATCAGGGCACTGCAGCTGTTCAAACTGCAGGTTCAATTATTTTTCACAAACACGTTTCACTGACCGTGCTCTCTGAGAGAGTGGGCGAGAGAGAACACGATCAATTCACTAGACTGTATGTTTATAGAAAAACCCAAAGTAAGGAAAATCTGATGAAAAGTGAGGTGTTCAATAAATAAATAAATAAATAAATAGATGCAGCGTGTATACCTTCCATCTGAGCTCCATCTTCAAGCTCTGGCTTCCCCCCGAGCACATTCGCAGCAATGTTATTGACCATCGTTAGGATTGCATCTGAAAAGAAAAACACAAAACAGAAAATAATTACAGCAATGTATGCAAAATAGTAGTGTGAAGTTAGCAATCACTATAAGAATCACTGCCTGTTCAACAATGTAAAATACACCATGATAAATGAATGTGAGGAAATTTACTATATCAGCGTCTAACACATGTGGCTAGTTTACGAAAAACAAGACGGTGTTTCCAGATTGTATGTTCCTGTATATTCATAATTCTTGAAGATGTTATGGGACCATTTTCATTAGCTCCTTACATATAACCTACATGTTATAGAGATTATTTTAATGGTATAAAATTACATGTTCAGCGATACAGACCAGCGTTCATCAGTCTTTGCCAGAGGACTGCAGCAGTTTTTCCTAATATAGAACCTCTCCTATATTTCTAATATAGAACATCTTAACCGATGAGAACCAATAGAGCACTATTTGACACAGGGCCTCCCCTAACACAGAGGCCTTCAAGTCAACACATGGAAAAAGTAGAAACGCATGCATGCACACTGGTGTGAGAGCGTTTTTTTGCGTCATTACAGAACAGACAGACACTGTGCATGCAGTGTGAGGAGGGAATACAGAGCCACCAAAGTATACAGGCTAAACTGGCAGCAAGGTTCAGAAAATAAACCCAGTTAACTGCTAACTATGAAGCCTTGTGTGTGTGTGTGTGTGTGTAATATTTCTATCATCACAGCCACTAAAGCCTTATTCGGACTGGATTAGTTTTACATGTGGAATTATTATAGGATTATAGTCCTGTCAGAATACGTCAAAATATAGATGACATTTAAAGGATTCTGAAGAAGAGACACTTCATGGGGCTTTAGGAAAGTTACTGCATTCCTAATACCCAGTTCTTAGGTTTTAGTCATGTCACCCATTACATTTATGGCATTTGACGCCCTTATCCAGAGCGACTTACAGAAGTGCTCTGAAATCTCTATCAATAAATACATCCCGAGTATGAGCATTTATTAATGATCTATTAATGATCAAGAGCAACCTTATAACAAGCACTCATTATAAAGGTCAAAACAATCAGTTTGTATTCAAACTGAATTTTTAGTGGCAACCATCATGAATACACTCCATTCTCTGTAATTTACACAGAGATCACTTATTCCAACACGAGTTGATTATAATCATTACAGATGTCCTCCAGCAACATTACTGAACAGAGACATAACAATCTGATCCTATTTGAATACGACTTATGATAATTCCACTTGACCTAGTGTAGCGTTGCTGGCTTTATCTAGTTGTAGATCATTGTTTTTGAATAAAAACGTAAAGACTTTTAACACTGTCAATCAATGAGAGAATTATAGGTTACTGAAAGCCACGCAGGCCCTGAGGAACCCAGTAATGAAGTGGAACCCAAGGAAGTGCTTGCATACATACTTGTAGCAGAACCCAGGAGGTTCTTTGATGCCTTGTCTTCAGATGGAAGGTATCCTGGGGGGTAATCTATGAAATGGAGGTCTGGAGTTAAGAGAACACCTTCAGTACATTAGCTAATGATCACACACAGCATCTCATGTCAGAACATAGAGAAAACAAGCACTGTTTTCTCGTTATTAAATGCATGATGTACATATATAATCGTCATACCGTAATCCTCATCCAAGTACTCAACCCTCTCTGAGGGATACTGAGAGTCAGCAATCTCATCATACTCCTCCACCATACTGGTACCAAACACCCTAACAGCCAGAAAAAAAGGGGGGAAAAAAACATGATGTATTGGTAGATTGTAGGGAATAACACAGAAAACAACAGAGAATAACAAACAGAACAAACCAGAAGGATGAAATGAGATGAAATGTTCGAAAGATGAAAACAAGTGAAAATGACACAGTGTTCCATACATTATCTTAAATAAACAGGACAGCAATCACAACATAAAGCTACAGCCTGATAAACAGTTCATGTCACCACCAGCAGGGGCTCAGACCTCAAATATCAGGGCAAATTCCATCAATGTCTCTTATCTGAAACATAGTTACCCTTATGTAAAGGGTCCTTACCTGCTTTTTTTTAAGTCAAGTAAGATGTTTAATAGTTGAAGATGGGTTGGGGTAAAACTGAGAATATTTTTTAACACATGCCATCATGGATATGAAAAAAATCTTTACTTTAAAGAGAATTTCCTCTTAAAAATTAATATAGCTTCCCAAATTTATAAACAGGATCTAACTCGCCAGACTGTATAACTAGTTACTCAGATACAAGCCACTGTAGAGGGTTTGCTCATGGTTTTGTCATGCTGTCTTACTTCTCTTTCAGGATGTTTTTAAAAGCAGCCCTCACAGCATGCAAAGAAATTACCTTATAGAAAGGGCTGTGTGTTTCTCTTGCTCTGCCACAGGCCGAGCCCCTTTACAGGCCCCTAACACACATTACTTACTCTGCCAATGCAAATGGCACAGACTTTCTACACTAGTGCTAAAAGAAAGCCCTGAACATGGAAAACAAAGTCTTCCCATTTTATGCTCCTCACAGAAAACACAACAGTCATAGTGATGCAACATAATGAATATAACTGATTGATAGATAGATATTAGACAGACAGATAGTTCGATCGATATTACCTGATCAGACTAAGGGGGCAAAAATGTTCGGAACCGAAATGGGAGAGCAGCTCAACCTACACAGAGTAAAAGAGAATCAAAAACTGTTAGAAAGCAAGAATCCACACAATGTGTACACATTTTCACTTCCCAATCATAGCCAAAACCAGCCAGAGTATGTGCAAAGCACGCGTATTTCTAATGTGTTGTTTATGAAAATCAAAAATAAATCGATTTGTGTGTGGGCAAAAGTGTACCACTGCCATGCTTTACTCTACTCAGGCCCTGCCACCAAAGCTCCCATTATTGTGCATTCAAAACATCTAAGACAGGAGAATGCTAACCTTTATGTACTTGATGAACATCTGATGCAAGGCGGGGGGAGGGGAGAAGAGAGAAACAAGAAAAGAATCAGTAAAAGAGATTGGATTCATGCCACAAGCAAGTTCTTTGGTATTCATTTGAGGAGAGTTTTCATACAAGAATATGAGCTCCTCTCAGACCAGAGCAATATACCTGCATGAAAAATGAAAACGCAGAGAGCAAGAGCAACACAGGTAGCCTTGATAAATTCACATGTAATCTGATGTACATTGGATCAAATCAGAACATAAAGGCACAAGCCTAAAAGTAAGCATGTGATCCACCTTTGCTTAACTGGTTCTAAAGAAAAAAAAACAGATAATGATTTCATATGAATTACATTGTAAGATGAGAAACCTCCAGATAAATGGCAAAGCACCAATCTAGTTGCTAATATTTCGAGAAATAGCTCCATGCAAAATAGAAAGAAATGTAACAGGAAAGAGAGAATGAAACACAGTACATGTGATGTCCTGCAGCGCTTAATGACACAAAGCCCTCTCAATGCTGAATACGAGGATCCCGATATGTTGTTTTTTTGTCGTCTCAGCGCCTGATAAAAGCGTGTTTTTTTTCCACTGTATTTCAACCAAAAGGAGCACAAAGATCATCTGTGGCCACTTTGGTACACCGTGGACAAACCATGCAATCACAACAATGTCCTCAGACAACAGCAAGACACTGCTGTGTCCCAAATGACTGCTCTGCTCACAGCACCCTATTTTCTACCTTTTATTATGCCACAATGAAACAGGTGTCTATTGGAAGACATTCAGTGTATCAAATACCATATCTAAAATGGTACTGAGCCACTGATAAATGACACCTTGATCACCAATGAGAGTACCAGGGGGCAGGTGAGTGTAACAATGAGCGCATGAAAGCAAAGAACCCAGTGCAAAACACTCCCTCTTACCTTAACATATTTGGCATACATCTGTTCATCCAAGGGGAAGCTCTGCACTGTGCGCTCATCACGTGCATGAAAGGTGCCAAGCTTGATCCACTTATTGGTCGGGTATCTGTTCGGGAACAGAGAGACATTTTTATGTGGAGTGAGTTATTTAAACACAGAGAGCTCAGTGGAGAAAGAGTGAACTCATAAGATCTAAAACATATACAGCTCTTCACACTGTTAGGGCTTAAAATGACCCTGAAGGGGTTGTACGTTCAGTTGACTTCATGACATCATCATGCTGTCATGTTGAAGATTTCAGAATAGAAACGTCTGAACTGATTCTGTGAGCAAAATGTTTTGTTCACAGGCCAGGGAGAACGTGATGTACACAGCCCTTGTTCCATTGTCAACATTCGCTCTGTATGATACTAAGCTAACTAAACTGATCAACTCCTTCTCATATCTATTTATTTATGACAATATACGTAATAAAACAAGACTATTTTAGGTGAAAGAACTCTGTACATCACACTCAGGTATACTGTCATCCACCAATTTTAAAAATATCTTTTTTTTTTATTTATTACTCTGTGAGGAGAAACAATGTGCCTTATTTATAATTTAGAGAGACCTGAGAGTCCATGGAGATGAATTAAAGATAGCTGAGAGTGTTCAGATGATGCATATTTTTGTGAGGCTTTTAAATCAGACCTGGCAACCTTGAGAACAGAATAAATACACAAAGAACAGATGCGGCAGTGAAAAAGGCACGACAGAGAGACGGAGTTTGTGCTGGTTTATTCTGCAAAGGGAAAAAGGAAAAAAAAAAAAAAAGGTGTGGAGAAGGATGGCGTAGGACTCAGTCGCTCTGTGACTGTTTGACATTCGGGTCAAAGTGGCCATTAGATATTTGGACCAATTGCTGACGGAAACAAACGATGTAGTGTTCAGGAGTTCTGTTTGGAAACTGGAACCCAGCACAGTGTGCAAACTTAAAGCAGCACTTCTTTCTGGCTCACCACCTCTTTTCATATTGAAATATCTTTTTCAGTTGAAGTACATCAACAGCTTAAGAGCTATGCTGTGGAGTTTTTGGGTTTTTTTGGCATGTGTAAACACAACAATCACACTTCAGGGTGGAGCAAAGTAATGAGTCTAAGAATATCCGAGCAATGATCTCATGGCACTTTTAAGCAAACCATAATGCAGTTTGATTTTAGTGAGAACACAATTCAACCCTGATCAGACCCCACAGCAGCAGATAAACCATTATGGGATGTAGACAGGCAATTTTATTATGCAAACTGATTATTTCCCGTTTATTCCCTAGCATTGGTTTCATACTGTCCATGCATTGTTGATTTCCCTGATTTCTACTTGTAGTTAAAGGTTTTTCTATACAACAAGTGAAACACTTTTGGTTTTTTTTTAGTCCTGCCCTTCCCATACATCTTTCAGACAAGCTTTTCTGTTTGTTTAAATGTATGCAGTGTACAACCCAATCAAAAAATAAATAAATAGGTGAGCAAAGCTTCCAGATAGGGAGAGGGATATCAGACAGACAGTGTGGGTGGAAAAAAAAGATTCAGAAAGCAGCAGAGGTAGAGAATGACTGTGGCTTACCTGTCACTGATCGACACCAGGAAATCTTTTGGCGTGGAGGAGAAGAGTTCAAAATTTGCAATGTCCAGCTGTTTCACCTGGATCGGTTCACAGAGCTCAATAACAAACCTGAACGCATGGACAGATCAGACAGTAAGGGAGGAGAAATCATTAGACTTTCTCAGGTCTATCCTGTTTGAACAGCTGCTCTGCCTGACTGTTACACCCGGTATTATCAAATGGTCCCTGCTAAGTAGAAGTGCAAATGGGGTCATATGCTTCTAGGAGTAGTAGCATGATCCATTCATTTAAACCACATATGGATGTGGTCAGGGATGCATATGGCCACACCCTCCACCCCCCAGGTTGGAGTTGATACAGAATGATGTCAAAAACAAAAAACATCCAGTGAGTGACAGTTCTGAGGGCAGAAATGCCATGAGAGAGGTCAGAGGTGAATGGGCAGACTGGTTCAAGCTGACAGGAAGGCTGAGGTAACTCAAATAACCACTCTTGTATGCCATCCGCCTCAAGTTGTGACATATTTTGTGTTCTGAGATTCACCACGGCTGAAAAGAGTGGCTTCCTGTCAACTCGAACCAGTCTGGCCATTCTCCCTTGACTGTGTTTTAATCAGTTCAGAACTGCCACTCAGCCTTACTTTCACTTATTTTTGCATCTGTGTAAACTCTAGAGAATGATGTGCATAAAAATCCCAGGACCTGAAATACTCAAACCAGCCTGTCTGGAACCAAGAGTACATTTTCCGGCATTCTGATGTTTGATGTGAACATTAACTGAAGCTCTTGACCTACTGTATATCTGCATGATTTTATGCATTGCATTGCTGCCAGATGGCTGGGCGATTGGATAATCGCATGATTGAACAAGTGTACAGGTGTTCTGTGAGTCTATGCAGACTAACAATACAATTTTAGCACTATTTTTCAGCATCATTATTGGAAACATTATTATAGTTTTTGATAGTATTAGATTAAAACTAATATCAAAGCCACCAAGTGGACTAAATGATCAGAACACACACAGCACATAAACTGGTAAACATGAGCTTGAGACTCCGCTAGAAAACACAGCCTGCAATGGTCAAGTTCTTTCAAACTGCATGTGTGTGTGACAGCTCACACCTCCTACTACGCAGTAACTAAAAGTGCATCTGCACCTCATGGTTTTACTTCCCTCTCTTCAGAGAAAGAGCTCCTTTCCGTTTGTGTAATTGAAGAATAAAAGTAAATGACGTGTGTTTAGCTAACTATAAATTCTACACAAAATGCTGCACAGTCTACCACTGATACCACACAGAACGCTTTCATCAACCAATCCTCCGCCTAATAGATTAATATGTGCACTTATTTGTTTAAATAAAGGCCAGGAGTGAACGGCTATCTATATCGGCTGACCACTTGTGATCCATCACTGGAGACGCATTTCACTAGGGGGGCTTATACATTTAATATGATACTTCACTGATCTTTAAAGAGCAGGAGAGGTGTGGAAGCTCAAAACCCAAATCTCTTTATATCATCTCAGAGAAATAAAACACATTCTCATTCCTCCTCTCTGTAGCTACAGAACTCCATTTCCTGCTCTCAGTGCTTTGACTGACCAGAGTGACTCACCAGATCTTATTACTGCAGGGGTTGAGCATGTAAAGATCCATATTCTCCATTAGAATGGCAGAAGTGCTCTGGGGAAAAAGAAAGTGCACACACTCATACCAGACCGCTGCACGTATCCATATCTACACATGCACATAATTACATTTGGATAATTCCATTAGCGCCATGATTATGTCACTGTACAGTACACCTACTTTCCAGCAAGAGCCAGATTCACATTAAAACGTATGTCAGACTCGTGTATGCGTTACCTTGGCCTCACTGTTGGCTGCGAGGATTTTGGCCCCACACTCCACAGAGGCGTAATTATTCTTAAAGTTCTTCTGGATCTTTTTCACTGGGTGGGGGCTGCCGTTGGATGAGGTGTGCAAAGACTGACCTAGAGCAAGAATAAATTGATTTACATTTTTACTGCGTTAGTTTTATTGCAGTATAGATTTATTGCAGTATAAATATTGTTAGTTGGATAGATTTGTGGTAACACAGACCTTTTAAATTGTCTCACTCATTTCAATAACGCATTTAAACATTTTATATCCCTTGACACTTGCATAGGACACAAGGCTAAGACCTAGAACAGTGACAGCTTGAAGATAATCCGTCGTGTCTGCAAGCGACCCAGTCACAACGGATTTTGCATTAACCTGACCCTCCTTGTGCAGGACAACTTATCTTAATGAATGCATGTAAGGTACAGAATGTATATAGTCATTATCACTGCCTGATAACCTACGTTTGCAGCAGTGTGTGGATGTGTGTGTGCAGGGTCATCACTTTACATTAGCTCAAATAACAGCCTTGTCTTGCTTGTTTTCTATTTGTCTCAGAAAGTTCTAGGTCAGCCATTTGTACTTAAGGAAGAACAAGCTGTGTACACATTTTAAACTATGGACAAACGCTTCATTATTTTAGATGCAATTCAAGCACATCTAAGACTTGATTCTTTAAAATGACCTGTAGTTCAGCACCTAAAGTTTCAGACCAAGTACTATATCAGAAGTAAAACAGCAGTAAAGAAAAGATATTTTGCAAAGTGTAAATCAGCCTCTAACCGTAGACTTGTATCTACTTCAGTGAAACTGACTAGTCTATTACACAGGGCTCTGAAACGGAGTGTGTGCGTGTGCATGAGGTTATGCTCATTTACTGCACTCTGCATGCTCCACTTCCTAAAGTAACACCTTGTCACAAAATGCTGACAAACTGTGTGAGAGGAGAGAATGAACAAAAGGAAGAAGAAGAACAAAAAAAAAAAAGAGGTTAAAAAAAGAGGAAGTGTTTTAACAAAGTTTTAAGATCTTTAAGTGGATTAGGCAGAAGAGTACAGTGTTGTGGCCCAGATACTGCTTCACTGCATGTTACAGACCAGTGACAAAGTAAAGCTGAAAACAGCATAAAGTGTCTTAGCAAGATTTTGGACCACCACAAGCTGCCAAAACAGCTTTGATACACCATGGCAAAGATTCTCTAGCTGTACTGGAGGGACATCGTTCTTCCAAAACACAAGATCCCTCACTTGAAAAGCTCCCAAAAGTGTTAATTTGGGTTGAGATGTGGCAACTGTGATTTCTATCCCATCAGGATAGAAATGTTTCATCATAACTGATAAACGTAATCAGTCAGAATAAACTTTCATTGATTTGCAGGGACGCTTCCCTGTGGACAAGTGGACAAGTGGACCCAAGCCATCCAGCAAAATGTCCCCACAGCCACCATCAATGTAGGAGTGAGGCATTCAGGCCATTCTCTTGGCACACACATAGACTCAAGAAAATGGTGAAAGATGACCATCATTGTTTCCACATTTTTGTGCCTGCTACTTTTCACCACCAAACTCCCAAACATGTATCCATCTTGTAATGATGTGACTACGCACTGTAACCCTACTCTAACATCCCTCTCTATGCAGTTGTTGATGGACAACTCTTATTCTCATCCTGCAATGACATTCTCAGTCACCAGCTCTTCTGTTTTTCTTTACATAGCACACTAATGCAGGAGCGTCACATTCAACGTGTGCTTCTAAAAACAATTTACAGCCCTATTTATTGATGTCTTTCCCATAGATCAAAATGTTGTTTGCAACATAGCCAGTTGAGCTGTCTGTGAGTGAAATCCCTGCCACCCAGTCTCATTAGTAAACCCTCTTTTAAAGTCATTTATAGCTTTTCCTCTTGCCATCTTGATCCAAATTCATGATTAACTTGGCCTGTTCAGCACACCAAGAGCATGGTAGGATATCTGGAAGCATGTGTACTCATTATGTTCCTTTACTTTTCGTGTTAATTTAGGACAACTGTATATTAAAGGTCTTCCAAAAAAGACATGTATGCACAGTAGTGTGTATACACTAGAGTGGTGTGTATACACTTAGAAACCTTTTTTGAACATATAATGTACATTATATGGCCAAAAGTTTGTGGACACCTGACCATCACACCCATATGTGCTTGTTGAACATCCCATTCCAGATTTATTCCCCCTCTGCTGTTATAATAAGCTCCACTCTTCTGGGAAGGCTTTCCACTAGATTTTGGAGCGTGACTGTGGGGATTTGTGTTCATTCAGCTACAAGAGCATTAGTGAGGTCAGGTACTGATGTTGGTGAGGAGGTCTGGGGTGCAATTGTCTGCTTCCAACTTTGTGGCAACAGTTTGGGGAAGAGCCACATATGGGTGTGATGGTCAGGTGTCTACACACTTTTGGCCATATAGTGTATCCATGCAGGAGTATACATGTTTACATAGATGGGGTAAATAAATAAGAAGGTTGAATCACTGAATGCATGCATACATTAGCTAAATACTATTGCATGAGCATTGTGTGTGTGTGTTAAATATTCTCTTACTTTTCTTCTCCTCCACCTCCATCACTTTCTTCTTCCACTCATCAAAGGTGGGGATGTCCTCTTTACCAGGGACAGGGGGATCAGTCCCTCCCTCGGGTTCAGCCACCTACACACAGCACAAGACAACTTTCAAGCAACAGTTTAACTCTTACATGACATTCACAAATAAAAGTAGGACAAGGTTATGACAGAGCTATGAAGATCGTAGTGCTGTGAAATCTCAGAGGATTCAAGCTGCCATTTCTGCATGGCTAAGCCTTGTATATTAATTTGCACTGAGGCTCGATGCCCAGGGAAGTGAGAGTGAAAGTCTTACATAACAGCATCATGAAGAAGCACTAAGAGTTTCCACTCTGAAGAATGTAACCCAGCAAAAAAAAAAATTACAGTAGAAATAGTACACATTCACAGCAGCACTTAGGCTGGAGTGAGGAAATGGACTGTCAAGCTTGTCCGGGTAGAGAAGAGTTCTGACGCATTTACAAATGAAGGGACACTTTAAACACTTTTTTTTGGTAACACTTTTGGAACAGTTAGCAAAGTTCTACTCTACTCCAGTGGCTGTAAAATATCTGTTCAGAATGAGGTACCCCAGCCTCTGTAAACATGAGCGGACCATCAACATCCAACCATTAAGGTCATGGAGGCATCTTTAGTGTTTTTCCTCCAGATGAAGCTTTGTAACAGTTGTCACAGTAAGATTTTGCACTGGCTGCAGATGATTTAGTGCTCCGATCACTATTTAAATGCGCCTTCACTATTGATTTAGATTAGCACATGAAGAAAAAAGCCTGACTATTAATATCAACAGGCTAGATATTACAACACTTGCTAAAACAATCTTCATGTTCATGAATGAAATTCTCAGGCATTTATATTAGAATTTTGGCATGTGTATTTACCACTTCCTGGTCCTCTGGGGGGTACGAGGCATTGACTGTGTGCTCCGGCTCTGCGAGGTCCGGCTCAGCCGAATCCAGAGAGGCAGTCAGGTCAGCATTGGTCCCTGGATCCTGATTCTCCACTGATTCCACCAATACACTGAAGAGAGAGACAGATGAAGAAAGGAGGAAGGGAGAGAAAGAGAAAGCCATATTTAAATATTGTGTCTTTTGGGATTTTTTTTTTTAATTAAAAAATCCTATTAAAACAATAAATAAAAAGCTTTTTGCATCAAAATTATGAAACCTCTTGTTTTGACAAGAGGTTAAAGTATCAGCATCTTTAAAAAATAAACAATGGAGCAGGGAGGAAGAGAGAAAAAGAGCCAGATGAGTGACGATGTGCTTCCATTGCTTCCGTTACCTCATCACCCTGCTGTAACCAAGATACCCTGGTTGTTATGAGCAGTTATAAGGTGGGTAGCTGGCAGGTGCTCAGTACTCACCTGCTGAGTGTGGAGCCAGAGGCAAGGAGCTGGCTGGAGAGGGCCACAGAGCCCAGCTCACACTGACTGGCACTAAAGTTCTTTAGTGGGGCACCAGCACTGGCAACCTCTAGTGCACTAAGGGGAAAAATCATATGCCATTTACCAAGGATGGAGAGATGGACAGAGAGAGCAAAAGAGAGAGACAGAGAGAGAGAGAGAGAGAGAGAGAGAGAAGAGACAAGAAGAAAGTACAGAAGAGAGCTGTGAGAAAGCGCAAAGGGAGAAGAGTCAAGAAAGGGGATATATCCAGGGTCCAGGATGGCTTCAGCACGGATTGGGAATTGACTTCCTGAGACAGATGATTTTCGGCACATTCGATTCTCCTGGAGCAAGCCTACTAATTGATCACAAAGCCAGGAGAAGAATGCAAATCCTTGCCTCTGCCTACTACAATAGCAAGTTAGAGCAAGCATTTCCAGTCCAGGTGGTCCATTAGAAACTAAGTCCATTCACAGACTTGAAAGCAGCTAAAAAGCTCCAGCCATTACGAAACCCAGGTACGATAACAACAGTCAATATTGCTGATTTGGGGCAAGTGTTGAACAAATAAAAAATAATTTTAAAAAAATTTAAACCTAAATAGATTTTTGAAAATCAAAGGTTTATAATCGTAGTACGGTCCCATATAGGTGATTTTATGAACCTAATTGGGAAATAATCTTTATTTGTAGGACAACGTTAATACACAAATTACACACAGGAAATTAAATATTAATCAAAACAATTACTAAATCAACAATATTATCATACTGGTAAATAATTCCTGTCCCCATCTGCTCCTCTGATTCTGGCTGTACTCACCTGGAGGGGCTTTCCAGGGAGGTGTGTGAGGTAGGTGGCGCTGGTTCCAGTGAATTCCCGGAGTCAGCGCTGACATCCGCATTAGTGTTTGGGTCTATGTGGAGATCTGAGGATGGTTCAGCAGGTGGAGAAGTATCAGCAGCAGCAGCAGTGTGGTCCAGAGAAGGCGAGGCCTTAGGGAGCTCTGTCTCCACCTGATGTGGTGGAGGTGATGATGATGGTAACGATGACTGAGACGATGACGATGATGGTGGGGGTTGTGTTTGAGCAGGTTCTTGTTGGTCAGAGTTGGGATGTGCCTCTGTTGGTTGTGTTTCCGGCACAACGTTTACCTCTTCCACCACCTGCTCTACTATATTCACAGCCTTGAAAAGACAAAAACAAATTAGCCGTGTCCAGCAAAGTCTCCGTGTCAGAGTGGTTTGATCAATTTTCACCACAGCTTCATGAGTTGTGGCTAACCCAAAACATGTTTTGCTAAAAAAATTTCCAAGAGGATAAATTATATCACAAATTTCTTACTGTAAGGCATTTCAAATGACCAGGAGGACAAACCTTAGATAAAGCTTTCCTGAAGAAAACAACTGAATCACATCAAAGGAGCATCAAATCACCAAGTATTATAAGTACCCATGAACTATCTAAATTAGCTATCTTGAAGCATAAATTGTTTAAAATGTTTTATTTTAAGCTCAATGACCTCAATGCTCAATAGTGCTTCATAAAATTGGAATTTAGCCATCCAAGATAAATGAATAATAATAAAAAAAAAAAACATTTAAGTGCAGTTGTTAATGCGAAACAAAACATTTGTTGGAACAGTAACTGCTGGACATTAGGATGATTTTTTCAGGCACCTTTTCAGGTTTGTCTTCTTCTGCTGCGTCTTGTATGAGCTGCTCCTCTAGTGCAGCCCTCTCTGTCTCCAAACCCACGCTGTATGATAACTCTGATTCCCATTCCTCCTCAACCTGGAAGGACGATAAAAACCATGTCAATAGCAAAATATGCCCCTTCCAGGACTCCATGATAAATATTAAACGGAGAATATATCTGGGCTCGCGAGTGGCGTAACAGAAATGCATTCGTCCTACTAGCGGAAGATTGTGAGATCTTCCAGAGCCAACCAGATAACATTCATTAAGATGAATGTACATGTACAGATTTCATTCACTCATCCTTAGTAACTGCCTGGTCAGGATGGTTTAAATTGGGAAGGGGGAAGCAGATTAAAATCCAGATACGGATAATTGATGCACTAAACAGACACTAATAACCACTCTTTACAACCGTGTTGAGCAGAAAAGCATCTCAGAATGCAAAACACATTGAACTTTGACACTCTCATCATACTGTTAATATATCTGCAAACATCTCTCCCAAGTATATATACGTCACAAGAGCCGGAACAGCTCAGGACTTCTGAAAACACCTTAAGTAACTTCACGGCACAAAAGTGCATCCTTTAAATCTAAGCAGAATCAATTATGCTTTTTTTGGGCTGTGTTTGTTCAAGGAGGCAAAAGACATGGTGTTGAAAAGCAAACAAGAGCCACGTAGGCTTAGTTTACTCTACAAACATGCCATATGACCACAGGCCATGAACTGATGCTCCTACTGGTTGGTAGCTGTCAAGTGATAGGGGAGAGCTAGCTAGTGGGTGGGAATTGGCAAATGACTAAATGGGAAGGAAATAGGGTTAAAAAGTTTTGTTTGTTTTTTGTTTAAAGGTCAGGCACTATGTGACCCAAAACAAGCCACACATGACATAAGGCTCATCAAAAAACATGATCAAAGCTCTAATAACACTCAGGAACGTTCCCGCTGAACAGCACAAATAGAGTCAGATGAGCAGAGAAGAGCAAACTTCCTTGACAGACGTGTGCCAAAAGTGATGAGGTGCTACACTAGACCGATGAAGCGCCACCAAAACTGGCGAAAACTCGTACAGTGAGCAAGAAGATTAAAATAAAAAACAGATGGGGGGAAACGAAAACTTCTCTCATTCCAGTAAGCGAAGTGGCCTTAATCTCAACCGGAAATGGAAAAAAAATGCCAGTACTAGTGCTAAGAAACAGACGTGTTTGCTCATTGTAGAAGCCTTTTTTGATTAAACTGGTTTAAGTTAGTCTTCTTCGTGGATCCACATTTTTCAGTGAATATCTAGAAACAAGCAGAAACTCAATCAACATAATCATCACTCAAAAAAATCTTTTCATGCCACTAAGAGTTCTCCCAAGTGGTAATAAACGTTCCTAAGACTTTCTCCTTAAAACCTACTCACATCACAGCTGAGAAGAACCTTTATTGCCATTTAGGATGAATGAATGAACTATGAGTGGTGTCGCTCCAATCAGTGTTGGAGATGGCATTTAATGTTTGATGTTAAACACCACTTCACTTCACCACTTCCGCTGCATAACTGCAATCTTCATGCAGCCCAGTAGTGCAGAGCTGTGTACTTATTTACGGGTGAGGTGACCGCATCTCTTATAACTCCAAAAATCAATGAACTACTACTGCAACTGGACACATTACTGTTTTCAAAGTTTGCTGTCATTAAATAAATTGTACACATGAACTTCAGTGTGCTGCTTATCTCTCTGCCAGCAGCCGTTTAGGACTGTTTGTGTTTGGTCTTAGTGACTTAGTTTTCTCAGGCTTAGGACCTGCTTTTAGCGCTAAAATGCTTTGTGAATTTCTCTTAGTCTTAATTTTAGGATTAACAAACACATTTTCTAATAGTTTCTCCTAAATTGGTGAGTTGTGGGATCTTTTCAGCCATAAGATTCCATGTAAATTCTGAAGACTTTTAATAATAATAATAATAATAATAATAATAACAACAACAGGACTGTGCATATTAGGTTTCGTAACTTAGGTTACACAGAAATCAATCAGGCATTGGTAGCTCAGGGTTTACGGCTCTCTGCTAGTGACTGGAAAATTCAAGGTTCACAGCACAAGGTTCAGTAATGTTTGCTTTTGTTTGCTGCTTGGTTAAAGCTGTTACCTTTTCGTTAGCCCCCTTCTCCTGTGTCGTGTGCGGGCTACCGTCCTGTGCAGCGAGTTCTGGGCCTGAAGACGGCTGTTCTGAACATTGGACATGACGACTGGAAGACCTGCAAACACACAGACACGAGACTCAGTAAGCGGGTAAACACCTTCAAAAACATGAGTACAAAAGGTGATAAAAACTACAGAGGAAGGCATTTTTTTTTTTTGTCAGAAAGAAAATCAATTGCCTGCTCAAAGCTACAGATCTTTTATAGATCACAAGTTCTGCAATATGTCTACACCAAACACCTCCACCACTGCATCATTATATTCACTGTTTAACTACATTTAGCAAAAATGTAAAGGGAAATTTCTCCTTTCTGAAGAAAGTTTCAAATGCCACAAGTTGGAATTTGAACGGTATCATTAACCAAGAGGCTCCCGAGAGGTGATCCAGAAAGATTATCGGTGCAATAGTCAAAATTTCTTACTTGTATAAATAACTTGTAATATATATAGAAAATTATTATTATTTATTTTTTAATAGTTTAATCCATGACCTCAAGACAAAAGTTCTGTGTGGCTGAGAAAACCCAATAGGAAAACTGACTTCTGGTCTGGAAAGCTTGTTTCTGTTTGGATGGGTTCCCCGTTAGTCATTTTATAAGGTCTATTCTACGAGTCACCATAGATCCTGAGGGCGGAGCTTTGTGAAAATGAGTGGGAATGTGGTGGTGGGCGCAAGGAGTTAAAAAAAAAAAATCGTTCAAATGTCTAACCCACCTAATTAACCGTTAGAGAGCTAATCTTGAAAAAATTGACTAATCTTACCTAATGCACGTTTAAAGCAGTTCTAATATGTTTCTTTCAGCTTTCGCCATTACTCTCACAAAAGCAATGTGCTTTAGAAACCTCAGAGATATTACACTACGAGGTCTTAAATACAAACTCTTATGTTCATTGACTACGCACTAGATTAAAAGGTTGTAGTATTCAGTACATGAGAGACATATACTTCCCTTTAACTCCAAATTTATAAACCACTCAAATATTAACTTGTATAGACACTAACCAAATCGAGAGCCTTTTTAGCGTGGTAGAGTAGAGCTTCAAAACTCACAAGCCCTTTCCTAGCCCCTTTAATTTGCTTGTGAACCAGAACTACGTCACACATATTCATGCAAATCACTTGGATTATTTTCAAAACGCGATAAGAAAAACAGCGCACAAGCTCGAGTCGCATGCACGCCACACGTAGCTGCTCCACCCTATTTCTATCTAGCATGTCTGTACATGATCTGAGGATTGAAACGCCACTCCTCCACCAAGCACTCGCATTCTCACGTCTTTAGAAAAATATCATATGATTGTGGAGAACAGCTGGGACTTTTGACTGTCAACCGATACACACGGAGTTACTCGAGAATTTCACCTTGAAATCTGGCCTCCAACCTGCACACATGGAGGCAAACGTTAGCATGCTGTCAGCACTGCAGTCTATATGAGGTGCCTTCGACCCAGAAGCTCAGATCACTTTGCTTCCATCTGGTAATACAAATGTTTATTGTAAAGTCCTTCTAATAACTAAAGCCAGGAGAAAGAGAGCATGTTCATTTTCAGTGCTTGTGGTATGCTAAGCATTAAAAGCTGAAGAAGAGCTCCATTTTTAGATGTCATGTGTTGTCCCTGGACAAAAGACAGCCAAGGATGCATGGCGGCTTGCTGCGATGACTTCTCAACACAGAGAAACGCGAGACCATCCATGCACAGCGCTCATAACACGAGCTCAAGCGTCAGAAAATAAACTGCCACCTAAAACTGCACATTTCACCAAGTAAGAAAGAGGTACATTCACACGAGCGTGTGCTATACACATTTAGGTTTCCATTTACCTGTTTTTATTCTAATTGTTTTTCTAACTGAATCTGCCCAAAGTATCCATATACAAAAAATTAATGGAAATTCAAGATTTTTTTTTTTTTAATTCCAAAAAAACAAAGAACAAAAAAAAAAAAAAAAACATTTCATGCATGGCTGAAGTGGAAATGTTGCAGTACAGAAATGGTAAGCACCAAGCATGACCAGATGCTGTGAGCAATAAACCACACTGTGCTTCCAAAACACTTAATGACAAGAAAAATCAATGAACTACAGTGAACACACGTAGCACTTTTCCAATATGGAGAGGTATGAAAACGCAATCTGTATAAACCGTTGAAATGTCTGAAAGGCAGGTTTTACATAACGTATTAAGACATCGGATATCTGTTGCTCTCTTAGAGAGCCAGGTAAGGTAATGCTTTAGGAAATATATTTATGGTTACTGAACTCCCAAGCATCTAACAGGACACAAACGGGAGCTGACTAGCAAACACCAGAAGTGACAGTCAGCTGAATATCTCATGAGAGCTCATTAGAAAGAAAAATAGTGCAGAGAAGGCACATTCTCAGAAATTACTGAGCCAAATTTCATGTATTTACAGCGTTATAATGGGCATGAATTCAGTGCTGAGTGAGCAAAACCAGGCTAAAACGCTAGTGAAATGTACCCCAAGACCTGGGAGTTTGATGCGCAATGGCCAAAAAAAAAAAAAAAACATGACACCACAATGACACCATGCTGATTTCAGGTTAAAATTTTGTACAAAATCTTAAAATTTGTAAAATATATTTTTATTCATTATTAATATATGGTTTTAAATAAAATGATTAGAATTCACCATATTTTTTTAGTCTTTTCAGCTTAAATACTTTATTTTTGAAGACAAACTAAATGGCAGTTGGTTACCAAACCTATATATTGTGATGCATATCACGTAGTGGAAAAATTTCCTAAAGTTTCATCATATGATATTTTTGTCTTATCGCCCAGACCTAATTGGAGCTTTCTAACTACTTTCTAAACATCTTTTTCAACACATGTCAAAAACAATTCCTGCAGTCTTGTTTCAGCTGGCAGCAGGGCCTACCTTACTGCTCAACTTTTTACACTTCAGAAGTCACAGCAGATCTGTAAAGTAGCGACTTTTTTCCGCTTTTTTAAATATCCGAAGTTACTGTAAAGCGCCGTATATCCGTGCACTCCGTTCTGAAACGTGGGCTAAAATCAACATCTGTGTGCTACACTTGATGTAAATCACACTCGCATGTAAAAGTGATTCAGAAGCATGTCATGTGTTGGGCTAGCAATGGTGTAAGCAGGAATTCATTCCAGAGGGAAGAGGAAATATATAAAATAAAAACTGTTTTTCTCATCTGTAAAGGTAATTTGATAAGTGAGATGCGCTCGTGCATTTCAGTTGGATGTCAAACAGTAGTAGGAGCAGTGATGACACTATTTATTTTATGTAATTTATGGCACAATCTATCGTCAGTCTTTCCATGTTAATAACGTTACCATGAAATACAGTTTCTATGTATTTCATGGCAATGTTAACATTCCACACTACAGTTCCACGGAAAATGATTAAAATAGCATGTTAATTAACAACAGGGGAAAATTACACCGCATATTATAAAACCTGATCTACTTTTCTTTTGCAGTAAACTCCAGCAGACAACTTCACCAGCTCTCACCTCCATATCTCTGCGCAAATAGTGTGGCTATCTGACAAGCTTTCAAACAGAAAATTCATCACCCCAATTGGCTAATCCTGTTTCTCACCACTGCAGCTGGTATCCAACATAATGTGATTAAACAAAGGAATGCATTCACTAAAAGAGAACTTATTATAATCAGTATAATAAATGTTATTACCCAATAGTGCACACACTTTATATATAAGAAGAACTAACAGAAACAATTACACACACAGACATATAAATATGTATGTATATATATATATATATATATATATATATATATATATATATATATATATATATATATATATATATACACACACATTACATACATACATACATACACATATATATATATATATACATATATACATATATACACACACATACAGCCCTTCAGCAAAAGTGCTGATGCAATTAAGTGCTCTGACATTTTAGTAACAATTCTTCAGAAAGGTGCGGTAGGAAACGACTTACCGAACCGGACAGCCCAGATCATCAGGCATGCGGAGCAACTGCCTAATAGTAAATGTGACTCAGTCACTGTACAAAGCATTTCTTTTGCCAAAGTAAGGCCTAGGCAACACAATGAGCGCAAGTTAAACCCAAAACCACAGATATTTCAAAACTAAAAACTAAAAATTTTCTCTATTCATTAGAACATTAACACAACAAAAGAGCTCAACAAATACAAAACACCCATGTATGTCTGGCAGCCTGGGAAAACCCTTCACAAAGTGAAATTCTGACATTTCCTGCTATATACAACTCTGAAAACTGCACGCTTCCCTGTACCGTGTTTCTCTTTTGCACATGAGTCAGGTTCTGGCATTTTAAAGGCTGATCACCCCCAAAGGAAAAAGGGAGAAAACTGCATTAAAGATTTAATTCCAGTACTACTGAAAGACACCAGCACATTTATGGATTTAATTTGTATATGCTTTAATGCGTAATAAATGAGACATCAATTACAAGTAACACATAAACACTATATCACTACACCACACTTTATTAATAGCTACTGACTGACAGGCTTTTCAGAAGTCCCGCCCATCCAGCAGTACTTCCAGCGTTAATAACAAATTAATATATGTTATGTTTAAAAAAGTCAATATATTTACATGATAAACTAATAACACTGATGCCAAGTCTATATCTCCTCAGCTGGAATGATCTTAATCTTAATAAGCTGTTGTTATCCGACAGCCTGACCGGCAGACAGCAAATGCCATGTCGTGTAACCGAATATACGTATGCAAAAAACTCTGTTGGCTGTTATTAAGCCATTCAAACGTTTCCAAACTTCTTCCTTTGTTATCTAGATGACGATATGACAGTGTATTTGGATCGTGGACACTCTGACAGCTGGTATCGGATTACAAATTTTTTGGCACCCAACAACTTGATCAAAACATTTACTGACTGTGTGATGAAGTCACACTTAGCTAGCAAGGTTTTAGACATCTTTAGGCAGACTGCCTGTTTTTATGACTGCGTTTGGGTCCTTACCAAATGCTTACCAAATCCTTGTAATCTTGCCTTAACCGTCTTTCTGCAAAGTAGAGAAATTTCCAGGTCAAAACCAGATATTATCTTTTTTTGGTTTGTTTCCTGATGTTTTTTTTTTTTTTGCCAGAATTCAGACGCAGAGACATGTCACAGGTTTTTCTCAGACCGCCAAACAGTATGCTGAACTGTGGAAAATGAAACGTATCAGCAATAATATTTAGAGAATCTGGGTTATGTGCATGAAAGTTTGTTAGCCAAAGTTAGCAGATGTACAGCGCGTGTCCACTGGCACATTTTGTGGCCATATGATTCTGTGTGGCCTCTCTCGTTTCACTGTCCTTCAGCATTTCTATGATGTTGGCTTAGATTTAGTTATGCCACATCAAAAGTCTTTAATTTTTTAAAAATCTTTTAAAAAATTGCATTTTTATTTTTATAATAAATAAATAAATATTTACCATTTAAGAGTTTATTAAGATTAAGCATTAAGTTTAACGTCACATCTGCTGCTTCCTGTCAGTTTGTAATTAAGTTAAAAAAAAAAATAAATAAAAATAAAAACATTCACAATAATGTATTATGATTTATCATCATATATCACCCAGTCCTATCTGACTAATCAGCATCATTCAGTACAGCAAACTTTATCCCAGATCCTGGTCTATTGAGAAGTGCTCAGCCTGGGGCAAAAGCTAAAAATCTTCCTCCTGTACAAACATGCCCAAGTTCAAATGTTAGGAAACGCTCACATCTAATTACGTAACTGTTCAGCTCTCAAATGAGGGCGGATGTTAGCTGGTTAAAATACTAGCATAAAGTATCAAAGGAAGATATAAGATATATAAATATTGTAAACAAAATGTACTACAGGTTCACCATATGTTAAAAATAAATAAATAAATAATTTTATAAATTCTCCCAAAAATTTAATTGAAGAAACAAAGTCTCTGACCCAGGGAAAATGACGGATTCAAACATAATGAGCTCCGTAGCAGCACCTGACGCATTATTTTAACCGGTAAAAGAGCTCCAAAGTAGGCTAAAATGCCCGCTACCTCTATCTCTGGAACTGTAGATCACAGCGGCACTGTTACACCCCTGTACGACAGTGAACAAAATTGCTTAGCAAAGCCACACACACACACATTTGCCCATTTCTCCTTTAGATATGTATGCAGCTCTTTTTACAAAGGCTCTAAATTCTCTTTTAATTACTGGTGTCATCTACACTGCATCCATAATTCAGAAAGGAGTCAGCCCCTGAAGGCCAGTCAGCTGGGTCGAGTCCAGATCCAAACACAGGCAGCCCCGGAGAATAGATGACAGAGTGCTACACAATAAACGATCGAGATCAATTAGCCTGTTCTCTATTTGATGTGGCAGATCTCTGGCTTTCATGCCAGGGCTTATTCTGTGGGTTTATCTGCCTGAATGGGTTCAGGAAGGCCAGGCACACAGCAAAATCCCTCCAATATTTCCTGTTTGCTTTTGCTTTGTTCAGAGTGCCAACCTCACAAGCAAACCAGACAGTAAAGCCCAAACCACGAACATAATGCAACAGAAACCTAAACATGATATTGCTTTAAAAATGTGGTATGAAAATGTTACACATTCTGTAAGGAATTAAAACATGACGTTATAGGAAAATAATCACCGACAGGGTGGTGTGATGCGTTGATTAGTTAGCTATAACAGCACGTCCAGAAGTCTTTTAATCCTCTTATAACAGAGCAATTTTTTTTTATTTTTTAACTTCTGTCTTGAAGACTCTCCCATGGTGGAAAACTTACTGACTATTACAAAGTGCTGTCACTGGAGACTCCTTCCACACATGCTAAATAAACAACTCCTTACAGAAATCATCACCATATAAACGATTTTTCATTTATTATTAGGTTTATATTATGTGGCGCTTCCGCCATACAAGAATTGCTACAATAGAAATGACAAGATATTAGAACAAGCATATCATGCTTCCTGAAGAAAATCAGAAAAAACTGATTATAGTTCACATAAAGGCACTTCTATTAACTTTCCGCCTCTAGGCCAATTTTACTTTTTATAAATAATTTAAATTTAGTCTTTGGCCATTGGAAGGAGCCTTGTGGTGGGTCTTGTGATGCTATCCCTGCAGCATAACTTGCTACCTCTGGCTAGTTAAGTCAATTAGGCCATAAAAATGAATGAAAGGCTTCAACTGATCTGAGTGAAAATCACCTGACCATCTATAGCATCTAAATGCAGACCTTGAGGAACTACAGACAAGCTATTCAATTACCAATAAAGTCCAGGCTTACAAAAGCACAAACAAAAACTTCTTGCGCTGTATACTCTGATTTTGCCAAGAGCCTGTCAGCTTGTTCACCACTTCATTATTTTTACTTCCTCGTTCTAAAGCCCTGTTCACCTCATCAACAGGCATTCTGGGTGATCTCATCATATTTCGGAGACACACTGTGATCCGATAACTCAAACCACCTTCAGAGACGCACATGACCATATAACATTTGTGGTGTGAACGGATGCATCTCAGACAGCAAGAAAGGCTGGTCTAATCGGCTGCGTTATTACCCTAGCCGGAAAATACGTAACCATTACAAGAGTGTGACAGTAGAGTACTTTAATGCTAGGTCACTGGATAAAAACATAAAGGCATAAAGTAGCTTCTTTCGTCTCATCTCCCATTCACTTACAAATATCATTAGAACAACACGTGATTGAAATGTTTGAAACATTCCGTACAGGTACATGAGGCAGGATTTGTGGGACATTTCTGTACGAAAACTGACATAATAAGTGTGCGGGACATTCTTCTTCCCGCAGAAATGGTGAACGAAATCCGAACGCAAGTGTTCGCTAGAGACACATGTGTTTCTGGCTGTCCACTTGGTATCAGGTCATTTGAGACGGATGTTAATAATAGGTGTGAACAGGGCTTAAGAGTAATTTATAGCACAGAAGCCTCCTTTAATGCTTTAGTGACAAAGAGTAAGTAAATATGCCAGCAGAAGCTAATGAATAAGTACAAGACATGTCCAACCATGAATAAAGTAAAGTACTACTATATTTGGACTTGGTGCTGTAGAGAGATATTTTAATCATTATTCACTGAATAGACCGTGATTTAATCCTTGTAGGTCATTCATGCAAGTGAACAGAAAAGAAGAATAAAGCACACCACACCTCTTTGGTTGGCAAGTCATTAAAGTTTGTGTTTCTTCATGTCCTCCCACACACACATTCTTGAAAGTTCTTGTAGTTCCACTGAATCCCGGCCAGCAGCCTGCTCTTTAAATGACACAAGGAAGCGAACTCTCGGACAGTGGTCCTCATTTTATATACACACCACTCAAGAGAAATATACAGGAAAAACAGGAAGATATTCCAGTGGGCATTTAATACATTATATATTTTTTAAATATTTTTGGTTAAATTTGTATCTCAGCTGTGTAGCTGTATATTACAGCCTTTGGATGCAGCTGGTTTAATTACACTGTATTCTGTAAGTGACTGTTCTGGAGTGTGTACTGAGCCACGTGGCTGGGAGACAAACAGAGGAACAGACAGGCAGTGTGACGCAACAAACCTCGTGTTGGAAAGTAGGCCAGGGCCTGGGCCAGAGCAAAATGAAAACGCTCCAACGCTGTCAAGCGGATAGAGGGAAAAAGCTAAATCCTGTCTGATGAAGGAAACAAATGGACTTTACTTCATGACCATTCAGCATAATCCTTCCCCTCTCACACAGCATCTCTGGGGCAGAGCAAAGTCAAATCCAGATATACAACATGCACACTGGAGCTACAGTGTTGGCAGTATGTCGGATGAACATTCACGATGTTCACAGCTCCAAATCTGCTGCTATTAAAAACCTAATGGCTTGAATAGATGACACTTGAGGATTATGCTGCACTGGAGTGGAGGCTGTAACTCTTAATTCCCAACGTCCCACCTGGGGGGAGGGGGGTGGGGCATAAGATGTACTGCATGATCATATACTTGTATCAATGCATTTAAATAGCAAACTAGCTTACCATACATTATTACATTATTTACCACTTATTAGGGACTGGTTTGGGTGCATAAGTACATTGTTGCCTGATGAGCTAGCTAATACATCTATGATTTTTTTCACCCCTGTTGTGTGTAGACTTAAAATCAGTGAATGCAGAGTTTCAGTATGAAGGACACATACAAATAATTAAAAGAGACAGGCAAACAAAATTCAATCCCTACAGCAAAATACTGCAATAATTGTACATGCATGATGTTATGCTACCAAGCAGGGCAACAGTCAATTCCCAGAGTGCAAAGGGTTTGAGGGGAAATGAGACTTCCACCACTTAAAGCCAAGTCATACTGAGACTGCAAGACACCACACTGAACAAGTCACGGTGCTAAAGTAACCGCAGGAATATCAAGCTGCATAGCGTATCTATCAATAGTGCTTAATTCCATTGTCTTTAACTGCAACATGTGCAGAAAGTAGTTTTAACTCTTGGATTTTCCCTTTGTTGATACAAGAACAAAAAGCCCTTTAGTTGAGTCTGGCTCCCATGACAGAGCTGACCTCTAAGACCCAAAGGTTTGAGGGGAAACACTCCAAAATACTTCTGACCCCAAGCTCAGTGGGACGAGTCAGCTCAAGAGCCAGTGAAAGGAGAAATCAGAGTGCACGAGGAATACGGCAATGAACACCACCACTGCTCTGACTGATTCAAATCTGACTTCCTAATCAGGCATGGCTTAAGGCAGCACACTGAACTCCTGAAGAAGCCCCAGTCTGTCTTTACCACAAGACGGAGGACTAACATGGCCTTGGACTCATCAGTCCTTTGGGTTTCCATGCCAACCACTATTCTGAAGTGCTTTGAGAGCGTGAGACAAGATTTCAGCTGTTGCCATTGGATACACAAGCAGCCCTGTCTACAAAAGGGACAATGGGGGTTATTTATAACCTGGGGTTATTTTTACTGGTCATTCAGATGAGGGCTCACAAATGGTGCAACAGAAACCTGTCATCCGGAGATCACGAAATCAAACCCCAACAATGCCACAGCCATCTGTGGCCAGAAGTCCAAGATAGCAAAAGTGGGAAGGATGGCATACTCTCTCCCTTGTCAATCACAGTGACACTAACCAATGACGGGCATCTGGGAACTCATGTATGCGGAAGAGGGGAGACTGCGTTGCATTGTGACACAGCATAGAAAAGATGCAATTGGCTGGCTTCACGTGTCTCAGAGGAACCACGTGACAATGTGATAAATTAGTGAGAAAATTATTATCCCAGAGATACTGGGGTAATAATTACATTAGCTAATTAGATAGTTATTATATACCCATGTGAAAGTAGTCCAATCCGAACAGAGCTTTAGAAAACACAGATATAGCACAAATGTGCAAAACAACTGCTGCACGCCCATATCCTTATCACTGCCACATCTTAAGCAGGTAGTGACAGGAATTCACAAATTCCTGCAGTGCAAGCTCACTTTGCTGCATATTTATACCTACATCAAACTAAATAAACATCATCTCCTATCTTTGTTTCTCTCCTTCCTTCTCCAGTCCACAACAATGCTGTGAGGTTCATTTTTGCTACGTGGGCCTCCGTTTCATCAGTCTGCATGGACAACCCATAGCTTAGCATGTTTACACCAAGACTAACTAGAGCCTCACAGCTTAGTGAGGTGAAAGCAGGATTACATAATCAACCTGCAGTGCCTTGCCATTATAAATAGTTGCCATCTGGTGATAATGACTGTTAGGTTGAAATATCCGGAAGTATCCGGATCTACCTATCCGTCATCAGATGGCACATTTAGGCTAAACACACATACTGCAGGCTCACTGTCAAGGGTACTTCCAATAGAAGGTTAGGGGAATTTTATAGTGCACAGTATCACAAACAAAGCTCTGAATACAGTTGGAGTATAAAAGAGGAGTTGAAGCTCTCCATAAGTTTATTTTATATGTCAATGACACAATAATGTAGCATTAATTAATAGACTGGAAACCAGCAGCCTCTATGCTGAGACATTTTTTAAATGCCCAGTATGGAATTTTAAAGACAATCTAAAGGCAAAAAAAGTCCATTCTTACATTGTAAGTTAAACATCGTCTTGGTTATGTTGTGTCTTAAACGACTTGTTTTCTCTTAGTCTTCCATTAACGTGCCATGTCTTTGGGTTATCTCTGAATGTCTTTTGATTAAATTTAATTAACTACCTGTTAACAAGGTCAGGAATGTTTGCAAAACTGAAGTCGGAATGTAAATAATCCTAACGAGTTATTAGCTGTAACTAAGCTCAGTATAAAGCTGAAATAAAATTAGTAATATAAACTAATATAAACTAGTCGTGCATGTGCCCTGCGCTAAACAGAAGCGGTGACAGGATACAAAACAGGCTGGAAGGAAACACAAACTACAAAACTATTTATTTTTGTCAATCTTAAAGCTGCAGGCACCACGTTTCCCGTCAGTCATTTAAAACATCTTCCAACCTGATAGCCATCAGTTTGCGATTCCTGATACCATCGGCAGCTGTCCCAAGCCTAAGATGGACTAAACAGATTTACAGTAAATTCTTGTGTTTAAACCAGATCCAAATTCATGTTATTACATAAGTTTAATGAAGCTTTATTTATAAATATAAGTATAAATATAAATATAGAGACAGAGACAATAAAGAACAGTTCCAGAGAAGGAATGCTGAGGAATTGAGAAGCAGAAGGCTGGAAGAGTGGGATCAGTAGCCTAAAGGTTAGGAGGAAATGGATAAAAACAAAAGAAGAGCATCTAATGAGAGGAGATAGCTGAAGGCCTGCTGTCTCTTAAAGGGCATTAAATATTAAAATTATTTAACAGAGGCTTCTTCTAGACTGTCCTGTAGTACCACCCTTACCCCTCAATTACTATCATGTTACTGTATAACAAGAACAAACTTTCTCTAATCAGTACTGCGATGTGCTTCAGTGACATTTTAACTTAATATGTATCACGCAGTTGCATGTGTTACATAACAATTTTGATACGTATTCACTGTTTGTCTACTTTGCATCCTTCATTTAGTCCATTCACGTTAACTTACTCACTTCACAAATACAGCCGCACAATCCTAACACTGTTGTAGTCGTAAAGATTTTGAGACCACAAAATGGGGCGTTGGCCAAAAAAACACTGTGAACCCCTATGAATATATTGTTACTAAAAATAAAAAGCCATGATTGGGTCATGGGACAATAAAACTGTGTAAAATAGTCTAAGTCTCCATCAACTTAATATAACGTAAATAACACAAGTGATAAATTAAAAATGCCTTAAAAAAAAAAAAAAAAAAAAAAAAAAACATTTGTGAAATTTTCTGCTTGCAGCTCATTTCCAGTAAACAGCCACTTTGTGATAAAAATATTTTATGTAATGACATCACTTCCTGCAGCAGCCTCTGTATGTACATGTTTTGCTTTGTCATTAAAAAACAAGTTTTCTGTCACAGGAACACCAGGCTCTGTCACCAACAGTCAGCGTCCTCTCTCCCCAGAGTCCTAATCAGCACCACCTGTCTCCAGTCACCACACTCATCGGGACTCCATATAAGCACACACCTCACACACACTCTTTGTCTGGCCTCGACAAGGAGTAGACCTCTTCTCTCTGAGTACCTGTGTTCATTTGAAGCTCCTCTACATCTCCCTACGTTTTCTCCAGCGTTTCTCTTCCAAGACACGTGAGGTGTGTGCTCTTTTCCCTCAGTCATTTACCTAGTGTCTCTATCTGTGTTACCCACCAGCCTGCAGTTATCTTTGTGTTTACCCTGTCTTTGCATATCCATTGTTTGTCAAATCCTTTAATAAATTTGTGTTGGGTTCTCACCTTTGTCTCCGAGTCTGGTATATCCTGACATTTTATTTGACATCAATATTTTCCATCAATGTTTTCATATACACACACACACACACTATTCAATATTAAATTAAATAACGGTATTTAAGTTATTATAGATTTCTTATCAGCTCAAACCATTCTGGTCATTCACCTCTGATATCTCTCATCAACGAGGTGTTTCAGCCTGTAGATCCTCCACTCACAGGATGTTTTTTGTTTTTCATACAGTTCTGTGTAAACTCTAGGGACTGTTGTGTGTGAAATTCCCAGGAGATCAGCAGTTTCTGAAATAGTCAAACCAGCCCATCTGGTACCAACATCTACTGCCATGGTTAAAATCACTGAGATCACACTTTTTCTTCATTCTGATGTTTGATGTCAACATTAACTGAAGCTCTTGCCCTCTATCTGCATGATTTTTTAGCATTTCGCTGCTGCCACATGATTGGCTGATCAGATAACTGCATGAATGTGCAGGTGTTCCTAATAAAGTGGACAGTGAGTGTATATCATGATCTTTACAACACCTCAGAAACATGTACTGTGACATTTTTTTTTTTTACGATAAAAATATCATCTAGTCATATCACCCAGCCCTAATCAGGAGACAAAAAGAAAAATCTCAAACTGAAATTAAATCATCAGTGGCTTTGCTGAAACTTATTATTGCTCACAACTTCTTTTCTATCTACTCAATTCTGTTTCTCCATTTCAGGCAAAACACAGCAGATGCAAAACACCAGTTTCTGTTTTGCAATGTCTCTAGATCAAAAACGCCAGCGTGGGCCCTAGGATCAGCCCAATAACCGCAGGTCTGTATGTGCGCCAGTGGAATACGATTAGAGAGATCTCCAACACGAGCAACTGAAAAAGTAAAGATAAAGGGGGAAAAACAGAAGTAGAGACAGGGCTATGCCCAGTGGCTGTAAAAACTCATTTACTGCTGTTATTCATTTGATGTCCTGCGCATGCACACAAACGTATTCACGAGCCTGAAGAGAAACTGGACAGATCATGCGGAGAAACTGAAGCATGTGAGAGAACTTCACTTGTGCGAGCACTGAGCACTGAGATGTGAGCGCTATAAAACATAACGAGTCAAAAATATTGTTTATAAAGACGCTAACCTTTCACGTGCAAATAAAGCAGGCACATCATTAAGCAAACAACTAAGTAAGAAGACACTAGAGGCCATAGTGAGCGCGTGCTTCTGAGTGAAGAGGAAAAAGCAAAGTCCATGTTTGAATCCACACACACTGACCTTACACACCACTCAACCCCTGTTTCATACGCTGCTAAACATGACTCTACAGTCTCCATGTCATCACTCTACACTCAGGGTTGGGTCGACTACTTCAATAAAGTATCCATGGCTGAATACTCAGTACTCTCTCTTTACTCTCACATAATCGGTAACGTGTTCAGCTACACTACTCAAAAAGGGTAATTTATTCAGATTACATTAAGCGTGTGTAGTTTAAAGGCATAGTTAGAAGAATGATGATGTGTGTTAGACACTCTTTGCCTTACTGCATGTCCATTTTAAAAACTGCGTCTAACCTGTTAACCACATCACTCCGTGTCAAGTTCAGCTGGCACTGACGTTTCAGAGTAAACAACTGACAGATCACTCTGTTAGTGAATGGCTCAAAGCAAAGCAGTGTGCACAAGTTAACCACTTCTGCACTACGTTTTAATTGATTTCGTTCTGTTGTAGGCTAACGGTAATTGCACACGCCTACTCACATGCACAACCACACACACACACCACCATATAAAAGGACTAGCCCACTACGAGATGTGCTGTTATAGAAAAACAATCGCTCTGCGCTGGCTTGCATCACACCTCGCCATTGATTATTTTCTTATAACAGAACACACTTAGGCAGGTGTTATAGTGCTACCAAATAAAAAGTTTTTAAGTAGTTTTGTTTTGTTTAATCAACTGCTGAATGCATGGTCTTGCTGCAATTTCAGTCAACAAAACAGAAATAAGTTAAACGAGATATGATCAGTAAGCTAAAGCTGGCCACCTTATTATCACCAAGACGAAAGTTTTGTTCACCAAGTACTCATTTTGTTTTCAAAGTAGCTAAAATGTACGAGGCCCACACGCTCAGAGATGCATCAGGCACACTGCTATAACACGCCCAAACAGCACACACCGCAGGTGGAATGTAATTGTAAAGAATTTTATGCTCTATGCAAACTTTGAAAGAGCAAATAAAAACAAACCACAAAATGCTGATAAACATGTGAGCCAAAAAACAGTGATGAAAACTTTTAAGTAAATAAATGATGACTTAGCGAAGTCAGGTCTTTTCTAAACATTAACGAGCATCATGCGCTGTTTAAGAGACAAAGAAACTACAACATCAAAAATCGCTGTGACCAAGAAAAGTAACAAAGGAGTTACATTAGATCAGTTACTTTACATCAAATATTAAAATCTATCCAATTTGCTACTGTCTTGATGCTATTTTCTTTCCGTACACAGGTTTTAAAAAAACAGCCGTGTGCTTTGAGTCTTTTGATCCTGATCACTTTTTTGTCATCTTGATGACAGGCTTAGAGATGAAGTCAAAAATATCAGGCAAATACGGGTAAAAACGCGAATCCAAACTAATGCTGCACTCGACAAAAACTTGTAACACATAATTTCGGACCAGGAAAAAAGAAAGAAAACGCCCTCTTTCAACTCGGAAACGAGAAACGGTCTCCTCAACCCTGAGCTCATCAAGTGACATCAAATCATCATGGCTGCTCACAGCATCAACAGTAATCACAGTAGCTCTTCTTACCTTTAAATAAGTTATACTTTACATCAATACACAGATAGCTGGCTAGCTTCTTGCTAAAAAGGACAAGGAGGAGGATTAATGTGGAGGCATCCATTGTTTTGTAGCTTGAATGCATGGAGGTCGAGAATGACATCATTCCAAGCTCTGACTTCCCACTTCAAGGTAAGTCGAACGCAGCGTTAAACTCCATTCGAGATATTTTTTCCCTGAGAATTTGTACTTGCAGTATTTGATTTAACAAGGCCACCATGGGGAAGAGAGAGAGAGAGAGAGAGAGAGAGAGAGAGCAGGAGAGAAAACATGGTCTATGTGATTCAATGAAGGTCTGAGGTAAACACACACACAGTGGTAAAGAAATGTGAGATCTACTCTGAGCTCGGAGACGGAGAAAGCGGAGGCCTTTAGTTAGAGCGAGCAGAGAATTGTGCCAGAGCAGCACTACCATAACTGCAGGCTTTGTGTTTCTGCCTGACTCGGCTTTTCTTTCTCTCTTCAGTATTAGGACTGAACAGCAGATCAGGGCTCTGTGCGCTGGGAACAATTAACCCTTGCAGATACGACAGAGAGAGAATCATAAGCTGTATGGAGCACTAGGAATGTCAGCTCGTGTTGGAGAGGTGGGAGGTTGGACTGTGAGGCCGTGCTGACGATCACGCACCATCAGAACAAAGCGCACCTTTGAGCGGACATGAAGAGAGTTTGATTTATGCCAACCGTCTTCTCATCACTCCAAAAATAAGGATCATGTGAGATTTGGATTCTCAAGAAATTCATTTCAGAGATGAATATTTGTCACACCAGTGGATTTCACTATATAAATGCAGCAGTGCAATCCACTGTAATCCGAGAAATACACTATATGACCAAAAGTATGTGTACACCGGACCATCACACCCATATGTGCTTGCTGAACATCCCATTCCAGATGCTGTTATAATAAGCCCCACTCTTCTGGGAAGGCTTTCCACTAGATGTTGGAGTGTGGCTGTGGGGATTTGTGATCATTCAGCTACAAGAGCATTAGTGAGATCAGACACTGATGTTGGTGAGGAGATCTGGGGTTCAGTCGGTGTTCCAGTTCATCCAAAAGGTGTTCAGTGGGGTTGAGGTCAGGGCTCTGTGCAGGACACTCGAGTTCTTCCACTCCAACCTTCACACACCATGTCTTCGTGGAGCTCGCTTTGTGCACAGGGGCATTGACATGCTGGAACAGGTTTGGGCCTCTTAGTTCCCGTGAAGGGAAATTGTAATTCAGCATACAAAGACATTTTAGACAATTGTGTGCTTCAATCGTTCACCACAGGTGTGATGGTCAGGAGTCCACAAACTTTTGCCAATATACTGTAATAAAATCTGAATCAAAATGTGCATTCATGCAGCCTTGCAATCATTGAACTATTTTGAGAATCAGTGTGTGACTTAACAAGATTTTTAAGAAGAAAAAAAAATACTTTTGACACAAACTTTTCTTTACACTAGATAAGGCCTGTATGACCTTCCATCACTATAATGATTTTTTTTTTCTTGGGCTGAGGCTTTGCTGCAAAGCTTCTGTGCTTACTTGTAGTAAGTTACAGAAATACAGAGTCTGTAGCTTTCCTCCAGTTGTTCTTGTAACTAATTTCCAGCAGAATAAGAAAACAGAATCGGTGTCAGAAGAAGACACTTCAGACAGTCTTGCTACGATCAACATGCTGCGAGTTACCAACCATGCTCATGCGACATTCTTGTACTCCTGTGAAGCCGCGGCGTCACGGGCCGGACGAGGGGCCCAGGATGGTTTAGGATGGTTTATTCCACATGCAGAATACGTCTGTGTGTAATATAGTCTAGGTCCATGCATCATTTACAATTGATCAGATGAGTTAGTATTTCCCCTATTTTGTGAAATGGTTTAGTCTGTTGCTTTTTCGATACACACTGACAGTTTCACGACTAATTACAGACATTTTCTCACATGTAGAGGGATTCTGGCTATGAGTTACTTTCATTCCAGGTGTTAAGACTGGCACACAAAAAGGAATGAAAAAGAGAGCTAGTAATCGAGGAAGGTGAAGACTTGTGAGACATGTGAAGTCAGCCAGCTGCATCTTTTTGAACTGCTGCTCATGTAGCGTCACAGGGCGGAGTAACACACATGGAGGAAAGCGCTATCCGCACCCTTCCGCATACATGAGCTTACAAATGCCTGTGATCAGCTAGCGTCGCTATGATTGACAGGGGAGAGAGATTTCATCAGGATTCGAACTCGCAATCACGACTGTCGGTCACGATTCTTTGAGATCGATTTTCTAAATGAATAAAATGGAGATTCATTAAATTCCAACAGCTCATCTGCATTTTGAATGCCCTCTTTAGTACACCTGAGTGAAAATAACTGCTGTTTAGTAGAAAACGTTCATCATTTTTAGGTGTCAAGAGTGCAGGGTGTCCGCTCAAAGTTAAAAAGAACCAATAACGTTAACATTGTTTCTGTTCTTCCTCTTACGATAGGCACTTGCAGGTGAAAACTGGTCTTGATAAACGTGCTGCACACATAACGTAACGCGTAACGCACCAGATCACGTGTTCGGCCCTGACTCATTTGTTCATTTCATACAATCAGTCGTCGTTTTCTTACCAATTGGGAATTTACTACTCATTACCCAATATTAAACATGTGTTTAGGAGAAACGTGTTCCTTCTCTCTAGCAGTATCTGTTTGAGTCGCCACGCTTCGAGTAAGGAAGAAGGGTGTAACTTGGTTTTATGAGATGAGATGAGTGCAAAGACCTCAGAATCAACAGTGATGTTAAATTAAGAAAGAAATCGAGATCATGATAGTGCAGTTCTACTTCCTTTAAAACTTTAACGAAAATGCTCACGTATTTTAGGCTTCCTGTACACGTTCACCATCTTTTACATGCTTCTCTTTCTTCAAGTGACTTTCCTAATCAAGTGATCAAAAAGTTATTCATATCTGAATATCAGTACTGAGTTGTTTCAGTCCTGTAACGAAGATTTAAGATTTGTCCTTAAAATACAAATGAGCAACGATGGAGTGCAGCTCTGTCTTCTATCCTCTATATTTCTCTCTTTTAGACACAAGGGAAAATCAAATGACGCCAAGATGTAAAAAAAAAAAAAAAAAAAAAAAAAGGCTATAATTTTGAATAGTGAAAGAGTCACAGCTCTGAAAATTGCTACTGAAAGTGAGCTGTGAAAAACAGCACACTATTTCAGTACCTGAACGAGTCCGTTTACTTTTAGCAGAAGCAAATTCCCCCAGGAAATTTCTGTTCGGTGTAGATTGATGTACGTACACCACACACCAAAGCTTCCCCAAGTAGAACCAATACTGAGCTTCAGTCACAATAATATAAGGCATCCATCATTAGAGGGTCGTGAAGGAACCATTTAATGCACTAATGCCGTTAATACGCAGACATACTGTACATGGCATGGTTCCTGTAGCTTTCTGAATAAACAAACACAACCCAAAAGAAAATAATCAGCCGTAACAAGAAGGGAATGTCCACAGAGCTCCGTGAAGGCCGGCCGGTCTGTACGAGACTCTTAGCCGGGAAAGACTGTAATCACTTTCCTGCAGCTCGCTCCAAATGTTGTGCACTTCTCACAAGTTAATAAAGAAACGACGAGCGTTAATCTGCCATCTGCCCATCGCCTGCCACACCAGCGAGAGAGAGAACGACTAACATACCAGAAGTACTCCTTTCATTCCAGCTTAATATTTAAAGAGGTTTCTGCACAACAGCACACATCCCAAATTATATACAGAGGAACCGCTAGTTAAAGTGGAACAGAGTCTAGTGTTAACTCATTCAAGTGCTTTAACTGATAAAAGAAAATATGTAGGTGGTTTTAACTGCAAACTAGTTGAAATATTGAGTAAAAACAGGACAGCTGGATTTAAACTGATAGAGGGTTCTGGGAATGTATGATTTCTAGCATAGGGGACAGAGATTTAATTTTTTTTATGAGGGAATTACGATGTCAGGCTCATGATCAATTACATACATGTACATTATTATAATTCTTTACCTAAATGACTTGAATTAAACATTTAAATTATGCTAGACGTAGTTATCTGCATTAAACAGGAAGCTGCTCATTTCATAATTAAACTCAATCACTTAAAAGCAGGAACAAATAAATAAATAAATAAATAAATGTCAGCTTGACTCCAAGGGATTGGGAGTTTTGACTTGGGATTCTTTTAAATCCCAAAAAGCAGAAAAGTTTTGATGCGAATTAGAGATGGTACTGATCCGAAGTATCAGAATCAAAAAAAAAAATTAAAGCTTAGTAGTTTTTAAAGAAAACAATATCGGATGGGAATTGTGATCAGCTGATACAGAAGCTTACAGCGCTGGTCTCGGAAAAGAAACAGTGTTATTGCTCCATCTCTAATCCAAATATTTTCAGTCTTTGAATATAATTACAGTCGTAAAAAGATGTAGTAAAAAAATGGATGCAATAAGTAAATCTGATGGCACGCATTTTCATAATGTGGTTAATATTTGAATAGTTGGAATAGTCTCAGGAAAGAAATACGTCTGCGCTGGTTCACAGGGGGCTTGGTCTTGCGTGTGTGTATGTGTGTCTGTGTGTGTGTGCCTGTGTGTGTGTCTACAACTACCACATTTAACACTTGCAGTTTATTATTATATCTCCTAACTGATGTCAATTAAACAGGTTTAAAACGATGCTAGTCACAATGACGTGTATTTTACAGGAAGCTGCATGTTTCTTAAAAAATGTAAAGCTCAATAACATAAAAACAAGCATCATTTCAAATAATAATCTATTTAATAAAGAAAACGAAATATATGCAGTAGGTAAATCTGATGGTGCGTATTTACCTAATGTGGTTAGTATTTGAATAGTTGGAATATCCTGAGGAAAAATATATATAAATATAAAAATATATGTACGTAAACATATGTATATATTTACATACATACATACATACATACATAAACACACACACACATATAAACATATATAAAGGAGATACTAACTTCAAAACAATAACTGAAAGTGTTTCATTCATCAAAACTTCATTTTGTAAGTTATATGATGCCAGTTGTGATGTTTGTGTGAGGAAAATGTTAGTCTAGTCTACATTTAGTCTAGTCTACATGACTACTTCTCAACTTTGCAAATGATACATGACATTTCAGACCAAATTAATTGCTCATATAAGAAACCTAGTTTAATGTTAAGCAACTAATGAACCATTTAGGGGTCCAGTGTCTAAAATGAGGAGGGTAGCTGGGTTTGTGGTGGTGTTTTGTTCACCAACCTTGACACAGAAGAGGAGTGGACATTGTTCTGTACATTGTGTACCAAACCCCCTCAGTCTCTCAGTATCTGCTCTCCCCTGGAGCTAGCTCTACATTAGCTTTACATTAGCTTTACATTAGCCTGAATGAGCAGCCTGAATGCTGAACTGGACTCAGCAGTGGGGCTCTTTCAACTCTTGGAGTCTTTTTTCCATTTAGCGAAGACTTATCAGCTAGACAGACTGACAGAACAAACACAGCACCTCAATATATATATATATATATATATACACATTTTAGTATACTGTAATATTTTTTCTCTGAACAGCCAGCTAGCTACGCATGAAGCTTCCAGGCCAACAAGCAAGGCTGCTAAAACATGACACATTACACACAGCTCGGTTACCCTAGCCTCTCATGGTTACCAAAATGAGGTTAATATATGTTTTAAAAAAGAATAATAATAATAGTAGTAGTAGTAGTAGTACGAATAGCTAAAGTGAGCTTGTGAGGTGAACTCACCAGCACAGGAGAGCTACAGTGAGGCACAGCAACAACACACACAGCCTCTTCATTATCTTCCCGCGGGGACCAACATCCTCGCTTCTTTATCACGCACTGTCCTGTTCGTTTGCACTCAACTCAGAAACAAGCTAAGCAAAAAAAAACGTTAGTAAAGTATATAAATTATAAATACAGCGACTGAGGGCTGGGGGTGTGTGTTTCGCGCCTGGCCTGTACACAGCTCTGTATCCGACCTTCTCTCGCTGTTGCTCGGCTGCTTCTGGCCCTCCTGCTGTCGCTAGGCCTCTGACTCCGCCCCCTCTGCAGCGCTTCAGACGTCTGCACCAATAGGAATCGCGCATACTGTTGTCTCCGCCCACATGGCAGGGTGTCAGGATGAGTTGGAAGTTGTATCACCGGCCGCGTCACCATGTCGTTGATAAGCACCTATAATGACACGTGACGTGTTTTATTGAGCAATGCTGAGACTCGAGCTGTAGATCCAGGTGGACATGCAGGAGTGGACTTTACTGAATGATGTAACAGCGTGAGAATCAGAGCAACCTTTATTCACGTTGCTGTAAGCACGCTCAGAACTTCTGAGTGAGGTCCACTTCATGAAGATGTCTTTATTTATCGCATATACTGTACATTACAGTGGACTTGTTTTCTTCACATAGCTCAGCTTGTTAGGAAGTTGAGGTCAGGGCACACCTGGAGCACTCGCTGCTCAAAGGCCTAACCGAGGCAGCTTGGTGGTGCTGGAGCTCGAAACCACAACCTTCTGATCAGTAACCAGTAAACAGTTATAGCTCAGTGGTTAAGGCTCTGGGTTACTGATCAGAAGATCAGCGTTTAAGCACCCAGGACTGGTGAGCTGCTGATGTTGGACCCTTGAGCGAGGCCCTTAACCCTCTCTGCTCCAGGGACACTGTATCATGGCTGACCCTGCACTCTGACCCCAACTTCCTAACAAGCTGAGATATGTGAAGAAAACAATTTCACTGTGCTGTAAATGTATATGTGACAAAATAAAGGCTTCTTCTTCTGCTTCTAACTCATAGCCTTAAGCACTGAGCCACCACTCTTATAATATATGACAATGCCTAATGTGTAATCCATCACAGATTCCAATACCTGGTCTTGCACATTTCAGTGTTTTCTGACACACCTGATTCTAGTCAGCAGGTAATTAACAGCCCTTCCTTCCTGAAGTGAGGGTCAGAGCAGGGAAAACACAGGACCAGGACCAGGGATGTGAATCTGTGCGTTAGTACAAAAAATATCATTCTCACTAGCAGATTGCTGACTTACTGATCATGGTTCCAAGGCTCAATATACACTATATGGCCAAAAGTATGTGGACACCTGACCATCACAGCCATATGTGCTTCTTCCCCAAACTGTTGCCACAAAGTCTGAAGCACCGAATTGTCTAGAATGTCTCTGTATGCTGTAGCATTACAATTTCCTTCAATGGAACTAAGAGGCACAAACCTGTTCCAGCATGACAATGCCCCTGAGCTCCATGAAGACATGGTGTGCCAAAGTTGGAGTGGAAGAACTTGATTGGCACAAATCCCCTCAGTCACATTAAAATATCTAGTGTAAATCCTTCCCAGAAGAGTGGAGGCTGTTACAGCACAAACTCCGTATTAATGCCCATGGTTCTGCATGAGATATTTAAGGGCACATGTGGGCGTGATGGTCAGGTGCACAAACTTTTGGCCATATAGTGCATGTGCCCTTTCCAGGAAAAACAGGAGCCAGCAGTTATCTTCTTAAACAACTCAATCTGGCTAAACTAATCAAGTTCTCTGGTGCAGTCAACCAAACAAATCTGTCTTTTTTGGAATAATCACAGTCAATAAATGGCATACAAGATTTTATTTTGGATTTGTTAAGCGATGTATGACACATAAGGCACTGGCTTTGAGTCTCACTGCCCTGCATATTTTGTTTTAACCTGTTCATATTGTGCCTGAGACATCCATCCAAATAATGAACTAATTAACTGTCTCTTCCTGATGTGTGCTGTAAAGGAGGAGCTACTTCCAGAGCAGGGTTTTGGACCACTGCAAATAGTAAACCAGTTATTTTTTTATATATTATTTGTTTGTGTATAGTCTTTCTGCATCTATCCTAGTCATGAAGCATTGCATACCACCTCAAAGTGCATTATTTTTGTATAACAGCATTGTCTGGAGTGTGTTATTCTGCTTATACCACAGCAATTTGCCAGCGATTACAATGTTTAATTTATTGATGAATGACACGTCACACATTTTAACACTTACAGTGTTATAGTATGTTAGCCTCGCACCTCCAGGGTCGGGGGGTCGAATCCCGCCTTCACCCTGTGTGTGCGGAGCTTGTGCGTGCTCCCTGTGATTCAGGGGTTTCCTCCGGGTACTCCGGTTTCCTCCCCGAGTCCAAAGACATGCACTGTAGGCTGGCTGGCATTTCCAAATTGTCTGTAGTGTGTGATTGTGCCCTGCGATGGGTCGGCACCTTGTGCCCTGAGTTCTCTGGGATAGGATCCAGGCTCCCCGTGACCCAGTGTAGGAAAAGCGGCACAGAGAATGGATGGATGGGACGTCCGAGAGACAAGTTAGTTCCTGTCATCACCTACAGTATAGGTGCGATAAACGGTCGTTCCCTCGCCAGCAATTCGCTCACTCTCTCTCTCTCTGTCTCAAAAATAAAAAATAAACACAGCTGTTCATTTTACTGTTGTGAAAGCACAAAGTATAAACTTCTCTCTCCTGGGAAACCTTTCAAAGCACGGACACTGCAAACTCTTTCAATAGGTGTTAAATGTTTTCTACCAAAAAAAAACTTCACCACATCACCACATGGTTATACGTTTTCCTTTATTAAAGAACAACAACAACAACACATTTTTATTAGTAGTAGTAGATTTTCTCTGGAGCATCCGCCGTACAAATGCCTGTGCACGAGCTGTTACTATAGAAACAATAACGTACTAGAACGAGCGCATTAATATAAACCTATCGCTCATGTTACAGCACACCTTCTGACCAATCAGATTCGAGCATTCAACCGCGTTGTAGTATAAATAACTACAACAAATACTGTTAACTCTTGACTTAAATAAACTACATGGAGTATGTCCATGTATAGTCAATTTAAAACGACATTTTACAGGATAGACAGGCGTTTTTTTTTCTACAAAGTTGCCAAAAAAAGTGCGCGAGCGCCAAGAAAAGACTCAATTTCCCATAATGCAACATCTTAAAGGTGTCTGTGACATTCGCCTGCGCGGAATAATTATTATTTTTTCTTAATATTTGCGTTAGAGATCAAATATGTTCTTGGATATTCTGTTTGACATATTCTAAATAAACAAAAACCAACAAACAAATAAACAAATAGTCTGTTAGTCCACACGTGGTTCTCTTTTTAGGGCGGCGGGGTCCTGAAGTAGTTGGTTGAGGTGTCCTCACACACACACATACACACACACGCACACACACACTCCGAGAAGTTTCAGTGGAAAGTTGAGCTTAAATAAGAGCGAGTTGTTAATTTAAAACAGGCGGCTTTTAGGCGTTATTGCTGGTGTTCTCACACAGAAGCTGCTTGTTGTTGTTGTTGTTGTTGTTGGAGGCAGAATGCGGCTGAGCTGGGCATTTGTTAGAGTCTTGTTATGGCTGTGTGTGTCGGAATGGAGTGCAGTCACCGGCGCTTTCACACAGGCTCTGGACAGCGACTTCACCTTTACTCTTCCTCCCGGCCACAAGGAGTGTTTCTACCAAACCATGAAGAAAGACGCCTCCTTGGAAATTGAGTATCAGGTTAACTCACTCACCTTTCGCTTTCTGTTCGAGTTCAGTGCACACTTTAAGCTTTTACTGCTTTTTATTGCATGACCAGGTGCAGTGTGACACCCTGCAGCTCCAGGAGCCATTAGTTTGTTCGCAGTAAAATAAAATAAATTTTAAATAAATAAAATAAAAATAAATAAATAATGTGGCATAATCAGGAAACATCAGGGTCAAGAGCTTGAGTTAGTGTTCACATCAAACATCAGAATAAAGAATAAAGTGTGATCTCTGTGACTTTAACCATGGCATGGATGTTGGTACCAGATGGGCTGGTATGAGTATTTCAGAAACTGCTGATCTCCTGGGATTTTCACACACAACAGTCTGTATATTTTACACAGAATCGTGTGAAAAACAAAAAACATCCAGCAGATCTAGGTGCAGAAACTCCTTGTTGATGAAAGAGATCAGACGAACATGACCAGACTGGTCTGAGCTGACAGGAAGGCTATAGTAACTCAAATAATCACTCTTTACAACCATGATGAGCAGAAAAGCATCTCAGAATGCAGAACACACTGAACCTTTAGGCGGATGGGATATAACTACAGAAACCCACACTGGGTTCTGCTCCTGTCACACATCTGAGGCTGCAGTGGGTTCACTGAAACTGATGATCTGATGATGTTCCTGTCTTCAGTTGCCCATAAAGTGGTCAGTGAGTGTGCAAGACCAGTTTCCACATCAGTAAAGAGCAGACTTGTGGCACAGTCCGAATAGTGTTATGAAACACATATCTGAAGTCAGAGTTGCAGGCAAAGGGTCGTTATTTCACATCATTGTCTTGGGGTCTCCTGGGATTTGGGCCTGGTTTAGAGAGACATTACGACGAAGGGCGGTTTACAGACTTCCTGATGTGTGTTGTTGAATCTGCAGGTCCTGGATGGCGCAGGACTGGACGTGGATTTCTACCTGTCCTCTCCCACTGGTCACATTCTGGCCTCTGACTTCAGGAAGTCTGACGGAGTTCATACGTAGGTTTAACACACACTTTTCACTCATTCTTTCTGTCTACATTTATTATTATTATTATTATTTTTACGTTAGATACCCTAATGGTGTCTGGCGTTTTTTTTCTCAGAGTGGAGACCGAGGATGGAGACTACATGTTCTGCTTCGACAACTCCTTCAGCGCGGTGTCTGAGAAGGTTATTTTCTTCGAGCTCATTCTGGACAACATGGATGACGGAGAAGATCCTGAGAGCTGGAAGGAGTACGTGCAAGGCGCTGACCTGCTGGACATGAAGTTGGAAGACATCATGGTGAGGGAACACACGCATCTCAGCACCTTAGCACTGAGAATAGCTCTCTTACAAGACAGCTTTCTAACCATGAAAAGAATCCTCCTAGCTCAGGAGAGCTCGATCTGGAGGCGCAGCTGAAAATACGGGTAGGTTTCGCAAAAATGAAAGCAGCAAGACTTTTATATTGGAATCATCATCAAGTCATTTCACAAGATCAGCAAAAACCACAGCAAGTGTTAATGAGAAGCAGTGACTCAAAAGGATGGGTGAAGTATGTGGCAAAATATATATCACTGTAGCACTTATATGGTTTCAACACTGGTTTTATTAACGTCAAATAATCAACAAGAAAAGGGTTGAAAACTGAAAAAGCTAGAGGAAAATAAATTGTGCAACAGATTACTCGTGATAGTGCTTTAACTTGTTGGTATCTTTATGCCTCTCAATATTTCTGAATAATAAGGATTCCTGAACTGACCACGTTCCACAATTCTGTTTGACTCACAGGTTATAAATAGATTCCAGATTACAATATTAGTTTCAGGAAGTTCACGATTAAAATTGCAGCTGTGCAGGAAGTGTTTCCGAGTGTAAAGGCGCTCAGAATGGTTTGCATGGAGGTGTGGACAGAGATCCCTCTACAAAATGTCTCCAGGCATTACAGACCCAGGCATTACAGACCTGGACCCAGGCATTACAGACCTGGACCCAGGCATTACAGACCTGGACCCAGGCATTACAGACTCAGGCATTACAGACTCAGGCATTACAGACTCAGGCATTACAGAACCAGGCATTACAGACCTGGACCCAGGCATTACAGACCCAGGCATTACAGACCCAGGCATTACAGACCCAGGCATTACAGACCCAGGCATTACAGACCCAGGCATTACAGACTCAGGCATTACAGACTCAGGCATTACAGACCTGGACCCAGGCATTACAGACCCAGGCATTACAGACCTGGACCCAGGCATTACAGACCCAGGCATTACAGACCCAGGCATTACAGACCCAGGCATTACAGACCTGGACCCAGGCATTACAGACCCAGGCATTACAGAACCAGGCATTACAGACCTGTACTCAGGCATTACAGACCTGGACCCAGGCATTACAGACAGAAAATCCAATAAAACAATAATGACAAAGTATAAAAGAAGCATCCGTTTTTGTATCGAGATCGAGGAAGTGTTTAATATCTGGGCAAGGGTCACTGATAAGCACACTACAAGACTAAACACGGCAAGCA